>NC_051434.1:2544554-2577504 GCF_001649575.2 Kryptolebias marmoratus | reverse complement strand
CAGAAAATCAACACTACATTTTTAAACAGTGTTTGAAGCTAAATGTGACAAAATTTAGGCATGAATTTTTAGCAGAAGCTAAATGTGACAAAATTTAGGCATGAATTTTTAGCACAAGCTCCTTTACAAACGGCGCCCCATACTATTTTCACCGTGTCCATCAGGGATTTGTCGAAATAAATGTCCGTTCCCTCCCAAAACTATTTTAGTTACTTCGAGTTTTGACGTACTGAAAGCAATACCACCATGAACATGAAGAGCTAAAGATCCAATGTGCCGCTTACAATTTATATATTTTGTTAAAATGTGTGAACTAGCTAGTTCAGCTAAACATCTTTCCATTGCCTCATAATTATCTAACCTTTATATTGGAAAAATAGTTGTCAATAATTTATGATTAGGAAAAAAAATACTGACTGACAAAAGACAAAAGACTGACAAAAGACTGACAAAAAAAAAATCACAAAACTGGAATGGAAGTTTTTTTTTTTTTTTTTCAATTTCCCTTTGTGACCACAAGAGGGCAGTAAGTAATTCATCCGTCTAAATAAATTGGACTAGTTTACGATACAAGTTATTTAGCAAATCAAAAATAACGACCTGTGAATTGTATCTAAAAATCTTTCCCAATTAATAGTAAAAACAAATTACCTAATTCATTTAAAAAATTTAGTAACCAGAAGCCCGCCATGACAGTTTTTGTATGTTGTTGTAATTCTTAGTTTGTCCGCTAGAGGGCAAAAAGCTCGTTCTCGTTTGCCTTCAATCTTGAACGTTTTTAACAAATGCAAGCCTCCTGAATGTATGGGAAACAACTGAAACAGGTTAAAAAATACTTATGATTAGAAAAAATATTTTAACACTGAATAAAGAGCAAAAATAACAACATTCGGCCGGAAAAAGAAATTATTTACCTTAACAGAACAGCTGCAGTTCTTTTCTCTGACCACAGGAGGGCAGTAAAACAATTCTTGCGCCTAAACAAACTCTGCTAGTTTAATACGTTTTTTTTTTTTTATTTAGCAGAACGAGAAAAAATGTCTTATTAAACCTTATTTGTTCACAAATTTCCAGCACAAACAATAACGTTTTGAAGCTACAGTGAGCAAAGACCGGCGTCAGCCTCGTTTCGACCAATGACATATATAATTACATATAAGTCATTGGTTTCGACTTATGCGGCCGCCGCCATTACAGTTTTTGTCTGTTGTTGTAATTCTTAGTTTGTCTGCCAGAGGGCAAAACGCTCGTTCTCTAAAACTTAACAAAAGGTAAGCCTCTTAAATGTATGGGAAACAATTGAAAACCGAACAAAATATTTATGATTCGAACGATATTTTAACATTGACAAAAGAAAAAAAAAACTCGAACAAAAATTATTTTTTATTTAACTTGACAGAACAGCTGCAGTTTCTTTCTATGACCACAAGAGGGCACTAAAACAATTCATCTGCCCAAACAAACCGGGCTAGTTTACTAAGAAAAATTATTCGGCAAAGCAAAAAACAAACAACGTCCTGTAAATATACATTTTTTTAATACTTTCACGATTCACCAGTTTAAACAAAAAAATAAAAAAGAACGTCTGACTTTCTTTTAACCGGAGACGGAACAGCTGTCTTTCCTCTTTGTGACCACAGGGGGGCAGTAACACAGTGAATTCTGAAGACTGAACCATTTTAATGCGCTGATTTAAAAAAAAAAAAAAAAAACATGCAAATTAAACAGAATTTTAAAAAAATATCTAAACTATTTTATTTTATTTAAAAGATATGAATATTAAGTTCACACCTGCATATTTACCTTAAAACCAGAACAAATATCACAAAGAACTGCCAAAATAAATTAAAACACTTCTGAAAGAATGCTAAAATATGTTTTACGTTTTTAGGATAAGGACTGATTAAATTTAAATCTTTTTTAATTTATAAGATGTCTGTTTATCTACTGTATAGTTGAGTGATTTACAATGCTTTCTTCACACCAAATTTATGTTGTTTAAACACTTGAAACATTTACTTAAATTTGACTAACTATATTTGACATACTAATTTTAAAAAGTCAGAGAAAAGATGAACATGTCCCTTTATTTCTGTACAGATGTTCAGATGAAACAAGCAGAGGCATTAAGATTACAACCAACATCTGGAGTTTTAAATCAAATGATAAATTTTATGTTTTAATAGCTTTAAAGGCTAATTATATAAAAAAAGGCACAAAACCCAAAAATGTACTCTAAAATCAAACTTTAGTAGAAACACCAAAATAAGCAGTGCATTTTATTACAATCTGTTGCTTAGAAAACAAAACAGACCTGTTTTATGCTATAAAGTGACTCAAATTTCCACCAGCGTGTGACTCCTGCCGGTAATGTTGGAAATTTAATAAAAACATAAGTTGAAACTTTCAGTTGCCACAAATTACAAAGGCCTTTTTTAAGACAATAGTGGGTTTTTTTTAACAAAACCACAAAATTCAAAACTGTTCCCACTTGAACCAACTCCTGAATTTAATAACAAAAAACTGAAACATTTAAAGATAAAAAAAAAACAAGAAACAATGTTATTTGAACACAAGTGAGTGGACGAGACACGTCCTCACAATTTATTAGCAGACTGATCACAAAGAATAAAAAAACATGTTTACAGAGAACCTGTAATGAATGGAAAAAACAAAACACTGCAAACATGAGAACAGAAATATTTACGTAGAAACTATGACACATTTCTGTACAGCGGCCGACTAACAGGAGGACACGAAGACGCAGTGAAGTCACACGAACTCGTCCGCTCCTGGATTGCATGCGTTCTGTTTTCTATTCAAGGTGCTTCTGCGTGCAGAGCGGCTTGCAGCGTCTGCAACAAAACTATGAGGAACTTCACAAGGATGCACTTGTGGTGCCAAATCTCACACACATGCAGACAAACATGACACATTCATACAAACACACACTCATTTCCCCTCTTCATCACTCGGAAAAGAAAAAAAAACTAAACACTCAATTCTGTCCACACCAGTTCAATCTTTTCCCATAATGAGGGAATAAATTAACTTCATAAAAGGCTTCTTTATAAAAGAAAAATAGATATTTTTACAACTGTACATCTCATAAAGACAGGGAGCATGGTAAGAAGGGAAAATATCCAGAAGTTACACAGATTCTGGCTCTAGCACCCTTATCCCTTCAACAAATGCATCAATCTTTATCAGCAGGAGATGAAGGTTCTCCTCGCTCCGCCTGAGAACAGCAGAACGTTACAATCATCTCCTCTCTCCGGACTGAGGGACAAGCTGAGCGCAGGAGAGCCCGTCTCTCTGATCCTCCACTTCGGTTCAGTCTCTGAAGGAACGCCCCGGGACCTTCGCTTCACCAACTCACAGGGAAACAGTCTGAGCGGCTCGAATTCAGCCCGAGTCCGAGTCGCTTGTATCTGAGGATGACGACGAAGAGGACGATGAAGAGGAGTCTGAGGAGGAGCTGGTGGCGCTGAGCCGTGACGGCTGGGTGTGGGCCTCCGATGCAGGTTTTTCAGCTACAGAAAACAAAACGCTGTTATTATCCAGCATCTCTGACTCACAGAAAACAGAACATTTTTTATACAGAGTGACACCTGAAGTCCCCTTAAAGAAAAACTCACGTTTGGTCTTTGGAGGCTTTTTCCCAGAGTTCAGCTGACCGCTGACATCCATCAGACGCCTCTCCAGCTCCATCTGCTTCTCCAGAGCGAGCTCCTCTCGAGTCTTGCCAGCAATGTTGCCTTTACTCGCTGTATACAAATAAGAACGCACAAAACTAAAGGTCAAAATGGCAAAATAAAAAATTTAAATTATAAATGAACTCATTTATGCTCCACTGACCATAAGGCTTTCGAGGTTTCTTCCTTAGACACGTCATGACGTAACGCTCCAGCTCCCTCAACGTCGACGGTTTCAGCGTCTCAAAGTCGATCTCGATTTCCTCGGGGTTGGTGTCTCGCAGCGACGGCTCTCGGGACTGAATGATGTAAACGACTCGGCCCAGCTTCTCACCAGGTAACTTGTTGATGTCCAGGCTGAGCTGACGCTTCTCATCGTACGACATGGGAGCCGTGTCCTCCTCTTCATCGGAGTCAAAATGACTCACTATGGGATCGTGCATCGGCTGGGGGACGTTAAACATCACGCTGCTCTTCTTAGATCTGAGATGACAGGAAAAGATTAAGGATTGTTAAAAACAAAACCAAATAATTCAGTTCAGATTTTGTCCACTAGATGGCAGTACTCACTTGGTCTTGTTGTTTTTCTTGCTCTGAGTCTTCTTTATTGGTATGATGGGACTGACTATTCCTTTGTTGCTCTTTGATTTTGAACTTTTGGATACTTTGGGGGCTTTGGGCGGTTTCACGGGTATGACTTCCTCCTCTATCCTCCGATGCTTCTCAACCTTTTTCTTCTTCTTTTTGTCTTTCTTTTCTTTCTTTTTCTTGGGTTTGACTATGGGACCTTGGGACAGAGCAGTGAGCTGCTCATGTACAGCCTTTAGCTGAAAGAAGACAGAAAACAATAAATTAACTCCAGCGCTTTAACTTTCTGTTAAAGTGATATTTCTTTCAGCTCCCTGATGTGATGTAAGGTCAGACACTGAAGAACAAACCTGCTCCTGCAGCTCGGCTAGCCGGTTCGCTCTCTCCTCCTCAGAGTCAGAACTCTGACTGCTCTCACTTTCCTCGCTCTCGCTGCTGAGCTCACTCTCAGAAGAGGATGACGATGAGGAGGAAGAGGAAGATGAGGAGCTGGGTGGGGCCGGAGGCTCATCTGGCATCTTAGCAAAGCAGAACTCAAACACATCCTAGAAAGGGAAACGGCATGAGTCAACAGGTTTACAAAACTAAAATGGTGACTGAAGCAGGAGACTGTTGAACTGAATCAAATAAATCTGTGAATTAAGCCGATTACCTGGAGTTTCCTGGCCATGGCAACGACATCGTGATCTGGAGGGTTGTACTTGTAGCAGTTGGAGAACATCAGTCTAACATCAGCTGAGAACTGCTGGGCATCACGGTACTCTCTGCTGTCCATCTTCCTCTGAAACGTAAAACAGAAAATTTGATTTTCTGATCTCTGAATCAAGAGAAGAGTCTGTTCTTGCTGATGGTTGTGCCCTCGGTACCTTGATGGTGCTGAGGTCCATGGGCTGTTTAATGATGTCGTGGTAATCATGAAGGCCGAGCGACATGGCGTCAACAGGTTTGTAGAACGGCCAGGCGTACGCGGCGTGCTTCTTTGACAGCAGCTCCTTCAGGACGCCGTTGCAGTAGCGCAGCTGTGGACCCAGTTTGCCACGACGCACCGGCGTTGGCAGAATAGAATCTGGCAAGTCTTTCTTTGGAGGTTTGATGGGTCGTCCACTCACCCCTCTCCTGCTCCCCCCTGTCGATTTGTTGCTCATCATCATTGCTCCACGACCAATGTCTATCCCCAGCCCCTGACTGAGGCTCAGGCCCTGGTTCATTCCCAGAGCAGAGCTGTGGTCCATCCCCAGAGAGGTGAGGGTCAGGGGGGAGTCGTGCCCACCTCCCATTCCCAGGCCTATTCCACTGACACCCATGGTGCTCATGATGGGCATCGCCACAGTGGTTGGAGTGGTGGTGTCTGCTTTCCTCTTCACGCCTTTTTTCTGTGATTGAAGAGGAGGAGTGTCATTCAAAGTGTTTCAACTAAATAAACATACAAAAAGTAAACAAGCTTAGTTTACCTTTGCAGTTGGCTGTGTGGGGGGCATGCCTGTGATGGCAGAGATGGTTTGTTCAGTAGGAAACGTAGGAGTAATGCTCTTGGCTAAAATCGTCTGTGGGGGGGTGGAGAGAATGGAGTCGGGTGTTTCTGGGGTGGGAGGAGAGTATGCTGACTGGGAGACAGCTGGAACCTGATGGGCTGTTGTTACTCCTCCTGAGACTGAAAAAGAGGAAAAGTTAAGAGATTAGTGCTCATGATGCCATTGTGTTTAAACTATTTATGTGTAAAACATTCACCTGCATTAATTCTGCCTTTTTTGCTAGATTTTGATGATTTGCTGCGTGGCGGTGGAGGCGGCAGTTCCAGCTCATCTTGAGGCATCTGGGCCACTTTCTGCAGGAAAGCTTTCTCCAGAGACTGAGCCATCAGAACGATGTCATCTGTTGGCTGCAAAGTAAATTTGGACAAAATGTTTACAACAAAAAGAACAAAACTATAAGCTGAATTAAGCTGACCTGTTACAGCAGACAGCTACATGCAGTCTTGCTTACCTTGTTGTAAATGTAGCAGTTCGTAAACATGGTGTTGAAGTCCTGCATGCACTCACTGGCACTGCGGTAATAGTTATTTTCTAATCTCTTCTTAATGGTGCCCATGTCCATGGGAGTCTTTATGATCTTATGATAGTCCTGGGGAGAAAGAGGGGTGTTTAGGACAAGATGTTCAAATATCAGAGTAAAGTTGTCTTTAAAGACGTCATTTTTTATTAATTAAAACACTAATTTGTACTCACAGGCAGGTTGAGCTTGACAGCATCTACAGGTTCATGGAAAGGCCAGGCAAAGTTGTGCCTCCACAGAGACTTCAGCACAACTTTCAGCAGGAACTGAAGCTGGTTGGTCATCCTGCCCTGTCGGTTGGGGTCCTTCACTGGGGGCTGCGGGGGTCCTGAATGGAGTAGATGATTGATAGGAGGCATCCCAGGACTCTCAAAGCCTTCATAAAGCAGTGAGGGTTTTCTGATGCGCTTTCCAGCTGTGCCGGAGTTCTGGTCCATTGTGAATCCAGTAAAGCCAACATCAAGCCCAGAATAAGAGCTGCAGAGAACAGAGTCATGGAGCCAATAAGCTCTGCTTTTTTCATCCTTTAACAATACAATGAAGTAACAGAATTATATTAACTTAATAAATAATTTAAAAAGTACCATTAGCATAAAACATTAGCAATACTAAATTCAATTTCGTAGTCTTTACAAAACCATAATTACTCTTCTATGAACCTTAAACCATAACTTGGTACATATAGTTTTATAACCTTGCTGTCAAAATGTACACATTAAAATCAGTCCTGTCAGCACATTGATGTCCTGTTTCAGAGCAAACTCTCTTTAAAAAAGGCACAGTCAGTCTGTCTGGGGGAAGGTGATGCTAAACCACCAATAACAGATTTAGTCAAACAGACTCAACTACCACTTCCTCTTCTCTATCTTTTTTATCCCAACCTGTTACAGCAACTCAACCCCACCCGCTTCTGAGCAGAAAAATAAAAAAAAAAAACTGTGGGCGGAGTTACAGCTGCAGCCTAACAGGAATGACTGTACGGTTTTCCACCTGACGGGACTATAATAAACACTACAGTGACTTTTACTTCCAGTATTGAATGTGAATATGAATGAATAGGACTGCATTAGACTTCAGACTGCAGACTTGTTTTCCCTTCTGCCACAAGTAAATGGGTATGGTATCACTTAACACATATGACACTTTTAAAGGTCTTTTTAATTACAGATTGCTCGGCATAAACTAACTACGTGTGTCAAATATGATTACCCTTATGTCACTCTTACAGTTTTCCTTAAATTGACATTGCCGGACTCGGGTGTCTTCAAACATCAAGCATCAAGTTGGGTCATCTGCTGGAGAACAGCTCTTCGTGTACAAACATCTCACCTAATGTTTATTTTACTCATACGACTGCATAACTTCATTACCTGAGAGGTATTCTTTCATTCACATTTTGTAAACTGTGATAATCTGTGTGTTTTTAATAACAATCCACATATCAATGATGGGTTGATTAATACTTAGCTTTATATAGTACAAAAAAAATCACGTTTTAGGGCCATCTGTCTTAAATGATACAACTTCTGGAAACTCATTTGACAGTTAATGTACTTTATTTACAAAAATCAAAAAGTAGTCATTTACACAAAAACAAGGCTAAAATATGTTGACTGAAATAAACAAAAAGAAAGGAAAATTCCCCATAAAATAACAGAAAATAAGATTATTATACAAAAGAAAACACTTTAAAATGGGGAAAACCAAAGTTAAGTTACTTTAGTATGACTGATGGCCATGGAGTCCTGTAACCTGGCAACCGACTGAAACAAACCCACTTTCGGGACATTAAGACGGACTTTAATATTCTTCTTACCCAATTATTTAAAAAAAATAGTCATCGTTTTGACAGCTGTATCTATTGTTGCATGTCATAAACGGCAACAACAATCCCTGGCTGCCACATGGCTACAACAACAAGCCGGCAGTAACACAGAGACCGACATCTGCGACACATCGCCCTATGATGCAGCTAAACTTATTATAAACTAAACAGGTGCCGAAAAACCCAGCGAAACGCTGCATTCAAGGTCTTGGTGCAAAACGTATTTTAGGAGAGTCGTCGATCTTACTCCAAAGTCATTGAACGCCCACATCGGTCCAAAACAAGGGTTTAGCCCGTGAAGCTAATGCTAGCGCTGCTAACACCAACTGCCGAGCAGCGGGAGAGAGCGGCCAGGGGCTGAAGAGAGCCGAAGATGGCGCCGGCGTAACGTTAACAGTCGCTGCTTCCCCCAGCAAGAGAAAGATAAATAATTCTTTTTTTAAATCAAATAAATGTTCTGACCACTTAATTTATTCCTGTGGGATATTATGTGTCCATCACTTAGTCCAACAGTTTAACAGCACACGCAGAGTATAGGTACAAATATTAAGAAAAACTACATAAATATCAAAAATAATCCCTTTGATGGAACGGTGAGAGTCAATTTTACCGGTAGATACCTGTCAAGTGGCGGGTTAACAGCCATTTCCATCAGGATGGATCCGGATTCTGTTTTTGGAAAAGACTCAAAACCAGGATCCGTCTCTGGTCGTCAGTTTTCTCCGCTACCCACCACGACGTGGTCCCTTTATTCTACCTCGTTGAAATGGCGACGAACTGGCAACACCCGGCCTTATATAAACCAACAGTGCATCTCATTGGACGACGCGTCTCCGTGTTCCCCCGCCCATCGATTTTTCATTCGCTGCTCAAGATGTCTGTCAAAGACACCACGCCCACTAGGTCCTGAAGCTCCGCAAACAGTCTTTGCGCCCAACCCATTCGCATGTTTTCCTGTCTGTCAAGCATATTGCGCAACGTCATTGGTCCAGACAATCCAGTATTATCGATACGCCGCCTGTAACTGGCTGCCGAATATAATCCTTCCCAGAAACCGAGCGGACCGGAGCCGCCCTGTTCTTTATCATATTATATTACGTCAACGTGTGCACGAATAGGACGGGGATTGGCCAACGCGGCAGTAACGCGGGCTTCCAGTCTGAATACCAAGAAACCTATTGGTCCTCCGGCTCGGTCACGAGCGCCCACTGAAACGAGCCTCTCCCGCATGAACTCATCTCTTTCTTCTAGAAAAATCTCACCGTCGCCATCTTTGAGCACTCAAACACTATGATTAAAAATGACACGAAATGTACACCTAAACGAGAAGAAACGCAGGGGAAAAGGTCGCTTTTGGTTATAAGAACGCGATCAAATAAAACCCATCGAGTGCAGCTAAATAAAAGACGTTTTTCTCAACACTGCCTTAACACAAGGCCTCCATGTGGCCCACTCTACCGAGGTGATGTAGAAAATAAAACCTGATCAGATTAAATCTAAAGTTTTAACTAAACATTTTTGTTATGGCTCACTGAAGATGGGTTACAACTAACCCTAACAATTAAAAACAACCTAAAACACTAAACATCCAAGGTCACATAAGCCACAATCCACAGAATGACACAGCAACTTTCCTCCCTGACCTTACCTTAAATTAAATATTTACCTAAAACTAACAATAAGCTACACTTTACAAATAAACAAGTTTGTAACAGCAGATAATCTGCACCTGAATCAAATTAAACTATCATTCTTGAGTTTTAAATCAACATTGAAGATGAATTAATCAACATTGGAATAAATAAGTATAACTAAGTAACAACACAGAAATGTTTATCCCTTAAAATAAATAAATTTTAACAACTTTAACAAGCAAATACTCTGGTTACCTAACCACTCGAGCCCATCCCCCATACCAAGGTTACAGACTTCCTTCAATGTCACTCAAATAAATAGAAACCTTCTTTTAAATCCAAACATTCCTTTAAAAAACACTACTTTTGACACTTTGCTAATAAAAACAAATAACACCGCATTTTCCCCTAACAGTAAAGTTAAAATAGCAAAAACAAAAAAAAAATATTGTCTACTTAAAAAATCTGAGTTTAAAAGAAAAAAGAAGTCGAGTGGTAAATCCTCAAAAAAGAGCGAAACCTTTCTTCCAAAAATCTTCTTTGTCTTCCACTTGGATACTTTTTAACCAACACGTTTCCCCTCCAACATGTCCGCCTTCTCCCCCCCCCCCCCCCCCCCCCNCATTCCGCGCGCTGGGTGGGGGAGGGGAATCACGTGACCGCACAGATCCTCTTCAAACTTACACACGTGCCACCTCATCAAAAACGGCCATCAAACGCGTCAGCAGATCCTTCTTCCCCGCCAAACAGCGCCTCCGTGTCCGTATCCTGTTATCTGTTCAAACTATTTTTCTCCAGATTCGAAGATAAAGTTGGCAAAATGTCCGAACAATGAACGCGCTTTCCGCAGGACTTGGCTCGCTCCGATTGGTCGGCTTAGATCACGTGACAAAGACGAGTCACCGTTTGTTGATTATGCCGACTTCCTGTTATTTTCAGCCCCGTTTAGTCCCTAATCACATCAATTCGCCTCTGCTCTCATATCTTAGGTTTTCTCAAAGCGAATCGAAAAGTCTGTTTTCTTCCGATGAAGACAGCTGTCAGTCAAACTGCCCCGTAATGCAACAGAAAACACTGCGCATGCGCACCCAGCAGAGCACGATGCCCACAGAAATCTGATGCTTCACCTACAGGACAAATAATGTCTTATCTTAGGTTTTTAACTCTAACATGCCACTAAAATGATCTTACACTCCATAAAAACAATCCTTGAAGAGATCTTATTAATTAAGTCATAATTTGTTGCTAATTAAAACCATTTCATGTATATAAAAAGCTATAAGTGCAGGTGGTAAAAGTATGACTAATGACAAATAAGGAGGAAAAAAGTCTACAGTTAAAACAGATACGAGAAAGAATTTGACACAGAGCTCAAATCAATGTAGGTAACAAATTAGTCTAGTTTTTCTGTCATAAATGAAGAAAAAAATGGAGAGAGATTATAAAAATCTGAGCAGCTGACCTTATCGGACGACATCCATCTTTTGTGCTCTTATTACTCGGGTATTATAGAGTGTACGATGTGTATATCATCTCTTGTTTTGTTATGTTTACTCAGCAACAGCACAGGAAAAAATATACTTTGTACTAATATGGTTTTAAACATGCTCATTAACTTTCTTGTTTAAAACAATTCTTCTGCTCAGATTTTTTCTTAAGCCCAGAATCTAAATCGTATTTTCATTTAATCAATTAACTTTTTAAAAAGAAACAAGCTGTTTTTGTCAGTGTCATGTTTATAGCTCTGATAACTGTTTAACATCTCACAGTGGTGCATGCTGGTATTCCATCAATGTGGTTTTATTTACTTCAGCTCTCAGCTCAAAACATAAACCAGTTTACTTGTTGTTTGCTGAGCAAAGTAAGTCAGTGAGAAGCTGCAGTATTACTGTAACCTGCAGACGTGTGAGACTCATTACTGCAGTCAATGTGTATGAAATGTGTTTGCAGTTTTTTGGATTGGGTTTGTTTTTTCTAGCTTGTTCCTCAGAATGATTTGAGTTCAAGAAAGCCAAGTCAGTAATTCAAACTGTTATTTTAGCTGTCCACATTGCTCATTCTGAAAATGAAACAGAGGATACCTAAAAGTGAAAGCTTTATTTCACATGAAGGATAAAACTGATGTCATTTGTTATTGATAGATTAACTCTGGACATCCAATACTTTTTTTAAAATACAGAAAGTAAAACTGTGGATGTCTCAAGTGTTCATGAGGAGAGACTAAATGCACAACACAAACCTTTTAAAAGAGACTACTTATACTTTGTAGATTTTTATCTTTATTTATCTTTTATTGAGATGATCTGAAACAGTTATTTTTTGTGAGTTCAGAAGCAGCCGTGTTGGGGGAGCAGGGAGGAGCTGGAGGATTACATCAGAATCAGCCTCCTCTGACTCATCAGCAGCTCTCTCTCTAAACAAACACTCCCTCTCTGCCTCACTCTTTCTGTTTTTCTCAGCGTCTGGCTGCATCACATGGTGACAATTACTCCAGAAAAGGTTGCCAAGGAAGCCTTTTCCTTCACGACACCTGACTCACACCTGACTCACAGGGTCACAAACTGACGGAGTGGCTCCAGGATCGCAGGCTGCTTCGAGCCGTTTGCATGTGCTTCTTGTCATAATTAGACTGGAGCAAAATAAATCATTTGTGAGTGATTTGTACTTTGTGTGGTCATGTTTGCATAACTCCATTAGCGCCGCTTCAGTGCATTCAGTTTCTTTCATTAAGAACATGGAAAGCCTTCCTTAGCAACAACGGTTCCTTTGACAACAGCTGTGTGGACATAGAAGGACTCTGTGCATCTAAAGTTCCTGTTCATCATTTTGTTCTGTTTTCTCTTTAACCTCACATTCTCTATGAAACCATGTCACTTAAAAGCAACTAACTAACACCTAACTAAAGTCAACACACGTGACTTATTGTTGAATTATTTGTTTGTGGAATCAGAGAATTTATACAAAACAATTTTTCAGAAAAAGCTAAATTGTGAATATTTTTCTTGTTACTGCGTCTTCATATTTCCTTCAGGTTAAAACATGTTCTTATGACGTGCAGTATTTCAAAATATCATGCATTCAAACACATAAAACAAAGACAACATGACATATTTTTAATGGTGACAAATCAGCTTCATGTCACATGAAAATGAAGATATTCTGCAAATGTCATTATGTCTTCAATGAGTTATTTATTTTTTAACAATCTAATGATAAAATGATCTATTTGAAACTGAAGGTTGTGGACATTGTGTCTACATGTAGATAAGCACTCAGTTGTGCAGAATGAGCTGTAAATGTGTGAAACCTCAGAAAGGACACTTCATTATACTCTGAAAGCATGAGGTGAAACTGGGAGGTGTTTAATTTCCACCTGAATGAGAGTGGGCTTTCTCTTTTAGTGCCTGGGTGGAGATTAAATAAAGAAAATAAACCCATGAAAAGCCCAAGTTGTGAGGTTCATGTTAAAATGATTCTTTTTACATCAATCAAAGATGATCATTTACACAACATTAGATTAGAATCAAGATGCTTTCTATAAAAATAAATTATTTTGTAGCATAATGTCGTTAAGTCTGTAACCATACTGTTACTGTTTTATATCAAGATGTATGAAGAATAACATAAAAACAAAAAGTTTCAGGTAAAAAAGGGAGAAAAACATCTGTGTTCATGTTTTTATACAAACAGGACTCATGTCTGCCTGTTTATTCTCTGATGAGTAAGGCAATAAAATCATGAATGTTTGAAATTTGGAGGGAAGTTTATTTTATTAAAGTGATAAATTTATTCCTGCAGTTAATGTGATAAATATCAAACTACAGGATCACAGAGAACTGAGTCATTTCTGCTCCTTTTTGCTTTCATTTTTCACTTCTTTTTCTTTCATTTTTTAAATAAGTCATTCTCTTCAGAAGAACGCTGGACCAGGCTTCACATGTAGTGACAGCGCCACCTACCGACCATTTAAAGTTACTGCGTCCAACAACAAAAAAGCCTGTGTTAGAGCGCCATCGTGTGGACATAGACGTAAACTAATAAATTTATTCTAACACATTCTGATTTATTTTTGTTTCCAGATCAAGTAAGAAATTTACAATTTATGGTTTGAAATAACTTATTAATATACAGATAACAATAGAATAATAATTATTTTGTAATGTATTTTTTACTTGAAGCTGCCATATTTAATAATGACATTTACAAAATTATTATTCACAATAAAAACACATTTGTTTGTATCTGTAAAAAACTAAGACAGCTTAAAAAGAGAAAAAATAAAGTTTTATATAATTAATTTACAGTCTTTAACTATAAATAAAATATCTATTTTTTGTTTGTTTGTTTGTTACTATTCCTTGACTGCAGCTAGGAAAACAAACAAAAACAAAAAACAAAGATTACATGACTTTATTATGGATAACATGCTCTCAGCCTTTCTTTACAGACTCCTGTAGAGTCTGTATCGACGTCTTTGTGTCCCCCTCTTATCCTGGTGCTAAATAACAGACTGTTAGGCAGCGTAGAGGATAGTGAAGCATGTCATTTATCAAAGACATGCTTCACTATCCTCAAACACAATAAAATGTTTGTTTTATTGTGTTTTATCAGAGTGCAGTGTTTATCAGCTGACTGATGGATACTGTTCATAATTATTGTGGCAAATTAAAAAACTGCAAAAAGATTGTTTGGTTTGAACTCAAGGTTGTCGTTTAAAGTCTGGAACAAACTCAACTTTTAGATTTTTAGTCATTCTACATTATTTCTTAAACTTTCATAAACTGAGAGTTTAGTATTTTTTAAACTGAGTTTTGTTCACATTCATAAAACTTTATTTTTGTGAAGGTTTCAAAGTCTTCATATACATTCATCCAATCATTTCCTATCGCCAGCAGTCCCTGTTTGAGAGACAAGGGACACCTTGGACAGATCATGTCCATCACAGGGACATATAGAGACAAGCAACCATTCACACTCTTACCTGGTGCCAAATTAGTGTTACCAGTTAATCTAACATTCATGTTTTTGTTTATTTATTAAAGTGTGGAAAAGTCTTTATATTGATATATAAAGATAAAAAATGTTTTTGAATAAATGCTTTTTATTCATCACTATTTTCTAGAATACCCAGAAACCAGCATAACCTGATAAAAACCACAGTCCGAACAGACAATCCAGTCCTGTTAACCACGCCTTCATGTCACTGCTGGTTAAAAGATTTACAGTCTATATCGAAACTCCAAACTATAGTTTTAAAAGTACTTAATGTTGTTTGCCTAGCACCAGGAATCTAAAACAATGAACAAAACTCTAGAAATTCATTTTTTACAACATGTGAAAGAATCTGAATGCTCTTAAGTGTCTTATTTTGTTAGTATTTAGAGACAATAATACAGCTCATTATTTTTTCAGTTATCATTTAGTCCCACTTGGGGGCACTCGTGATCTTTCACTGAGATCTGCTTCCCAAACAGAAATAGTTGCTGATTCACTGGACTGGGCTGGAGATTTACAGGAAATCACGTGGATGACCTATTTTTTTGGTGGAAAGGCCAAACATGAGGTCTTCTACTTCTGTTGTTCTTCTTTATGCTCCTCTCTGTTTGGTTTTCAGTTGTCTGTTTTAGGTGACATCATCTATAACCCCACACATTCTGACAGCTGAGAGGATATAAGATCTAAGCTTTAAATTAGTATTTATAACTGTATTTATAAGGCAGTATGGCAGCAGTGAAATGGAGTTTTATAACTCCATAAATCTGCCTGATTTTGATCCATTTGAAGATACATAAAAACAAAAAACTAACTCGCTATATTTTAAAGCTTTTGCTGAAATATTCAGATCTAAATAAGTCTGCTTTAAAACTGAAAAATATTGTTTATAGTATTGTCTTTGCAACCAGAGGAGCTGAAGAGTCAGTTTTGATGGGTTTTGGTAAGCACCCTGCGGCCTGCCACTTCTGTGCTCATGAATGTTTGTGGTTTCCTGTTGATACATCACCTCCCAGCAGCCTGTAATCTTCAAAAAAACTGAAAACACCACCTCTTCAACAGAACCACAAGCCAACATTTTATTGTTTTTCTCACTAGATGTCATCCAAGAGCAATGAAATCTCTCTGAGCCTCCTGAGAATCCCCTAACTTTACCCATCGGTTTCCGAGAAATCACATGGTATTTTGGTAAAAGTGCCAACGACCGTGGCGCTGTGGCTCTATTATAGAGGGCAGGGTTGTGTTTTCCTTTAGCTTCAGAGAATTACTTTCTGTTTTGACACTTGTTCTTTGTCTGACAGCTTTTGTTTATTGGCGGTACTTTCCTCAGCTGACCTGGTCCTGAATGTTTGATTGGATGCTTTTTTTATTATTAGCACCAAATAAGGAAACATTTATCAAAGTGTAATCTTATTGACTTGTGCTGCAGTAAAAGTTTTATTTCTCACACTCCCCAGGGGACTTTAGGGGATTCACAAAACTACTGTGGGAGTTTACCTTCTTATAAAACCATAAAACACCACACACGGGCGAAATAAAGTTAATATTACCCCAGGCAAGACCTAAAGTGTGATCTCACAGTTTACTTAAATCAACTCTTTTATTTAAGTTATTATTTGTCTGTACACGTCTCTGCTATTCTGCTCAACCTCATATATCAAACATTAGTCAAATAAAAGTAGCTGCGGTGTAGAAATCGTGCTACATTGGTGTCGTTTTTGTTGTGCTTGGTGTTGCATCAGTTCCTTCATTACTTTCGATTTAGAAAAGGCACAGAGAAGCACGTATTATGTTATAGAGAAGCTAATTTATCAAGCGATGGTCGAGGTAATCCAAGATGATTCAGCAGGATTCAACAATCTTTGACGCTTGTTGCATCGAGCAGCTGGAGGTTTTCAGCCACAGACTGTAGTTTAAATAAGGAGAAGCAGTATTTAATGCAGGGGGACCGTGGAGACATTTTGACTTAATAAATACTTTGACCAAGGCCTGATTGTTATTATGGTAAGGACTCTAATACACAAACAACATTTAATGACCTTTTGAACCCATTTAGGCCAAGAAAAATGTGATTAATTTAACATAAAACAATAAAAAAACACCACAAATACAGCTGGCCTTCACAACAAGTTTGGTGCTCGTGAATAAATATACAAATTATTTAAAAAGATAAATAAATATCACTTTGCTTGTGTTGATTATTTGTTTTTATGTCCTATTAATAGATGCAGTGGTAGGAGAGATGCAGTATTGGCAGTGAAATTTTCTGAAATCACTGATTATTGCAAAAGTTGGTGTTTGAAATGTTCAGGGTTAGAAAATAAAACAGAAACTTAATAAGAACGTGGACTTAAGGAGGAAGCACTCATTATATCTAAGTTTTAAATATCACATTTTATGCAGCAGACATATTATTTTTATTCACTTAAGTCACAGTAAAACTTGTAATGAATTCTTCTGTAACTGATAAACATCTTTGGAGTTTAGTTTTGGAATATTTGAGTATTTCAGGGCCTTTATCAGTCAATCAAAAGGCTTTCTCTAAAGTCAGGGCTGTTCCACTAAAACTTCTGTCTGAGGAAAAAAAGCAGCAAGTTTTCTCCCCATATGTCCTAAAACATCAGAAGAATTTATATTTTACAGTTTAAATGAAGTGTAAACTCCTAATCTGTTTAGAAACAACAGGACTCAGAGACTCTCTGGGCCGAGGTTCTTATTCTAATAAAAACAAGTTCTTCTTTCGATGTCTGACAGCTGTAGTGGTTCCTATAAGTGACCGGCATCCAGAACTTTCCCACAACAAACATGACTGAAATAAAATCTGCCTAAAGCTCATAAAAAGTCAAAGCCTGATGGTTTCAGTCACAAGACTTTAGGTGTGCCTGTGGTTTGGCCGAGTTCGGCAGTCACTGATTACACAACAAGATAAAGACAGAAAGCGAAAGAAAGAAGAGACAGGACTTTCTAGCCCGGCTGTGGTGCAGCGGTATGGTGCAGAACTGGTTAGGCAAACAGGCTCTCGGCACATACGCACATTCAGAGACACACATTCATGTGCACTAAACGTGCAACTGATGCACGACGAGGACTGAAAATGTTACCCATGTCGCTTTTAATAAACTGCAATGAAACAAGAGCTACAAACCAGTGACATCATCTTTTATTAACCTTTTTTTTAAATTTTGTTTTCTCTTTGCACGATCGGCCATTTCGTGAAAGCACGGCCTAAAATGGCGGGAGGGCGTTGACTTTTGCCCTCCCGCCTTTTCAGCCTGCAGGGTGGCACAGGATCGCTGATGGGAAGCTGCCAAGATTAAAGATGAGTCATTGTGCCTGAAAAAACCCCGTATATCCAAACTGCTGTGTTTCATTTGGCTGAATCGAAACACTTTTTAATAATTCATCCAGGGGAGTTTAAAGACTAAATATAAGAAAACATTTCACCGTCAACAGAGAACTTAATCCTTCAAGTTCATCCAAAGTAAGAGGAAATACTGATGCAAAGTGTTTATAGTGCAAAAAATGTTAAATTTAAAAGTTATATGTGGACTTTTAAAGCAGGTGCAAGTTAAAATTTATAAAACCTGTTCAAGAGGAGCTCTGCAGCATCTGCAGTAAATTTAAGAAGAAAATAAATAAAAACTTATTTTATTGGATGTTACTTTGCAGTCTTCAGAATGTAAAAGAAACAAATGCGTAACAATCGAGACTTGAGACTTCAGCCTCCATTTTGTGGATGCACGGCCTCTGCGACAAAATGGCGTCAAACAACTGTTTGGTTTTAGTCGATAGAGGGAGATCGTGTTTTCACGTAACGCTGTGTGGATTTCAGCTTGAGAAACCAACAGGCAACTTTCCAAACGGCCTTGCTGCCAAAAGAAAAAACAATGTTGATCGGGGACTTTCCAGGTCAGTTCAGACAATAAAACCCAACCCACAAATACTGCGTTCTGATTAACATTTCTTTCATTTTCATTTACAAAGTTAAACTGCAGTTTAGTAGCTTAAAACCAGAAACACAACAGATTCTAATAAACAGATACAACAACAATACAATCACAACTGTTGTTACCATGCTCAGAAAACAAATATCCAGACTAACAAATAAATAAATGTTTTTGTACTTCACTTTGTAATTATTGAATTACCTTTTCTTTAAATTAGGTTTTTACTCTCAAAGTAATGTTGTTTGTTTTTACCACAGAGACAAAGTGGGAAAAATTATCATTTTAATTAATTTATGGATAAAATCTGACCACCATGTTGCTGCAAAGCTTTTGTTTAAAGTTAATTATGCAGTTTTAATAAAAGCCAGGAGTTTGTGATGAAGTGAAGATTGAATGCAATCTGCTAACTTTTACTAATTAGGTTTTTATAATGAATGTGACTGTTTTTGTACAGTGCCCTGCAGAGACTTTTATTATGAACCAGTGCTATATAAATAAACTGGATTGAATACATTCAACAAAAGATTATAAATAAGCAAGAGATGGAATAAAAAGTTCTAATAAAGACAATCGGATCCATGTTTAAGCTGTTGAATAATCTTTTATTTGAGACATATCATCCACAAAGCAACCTTTGGCCCCTCTGATTATAGTAGAAGCAGTGAACTGTTGCGTTAAACATTTATTCATGTTTTATCAAACATCAGAGCAAAAAAAATCAGATCATAAAGAGAAATTTCTCACAGAAACAAACTGTCACTGGTTTAATTTGATCAACAGTCTTTTAAATAAATAAAAACACTTAAAACCTTTAATTATTCACAGAAAACGTTTATACACAAAGCCTGCATCACATCCATACAGAACATTTCTCAGTTTCAGTACTTTATCACGGCGCTCCTCCCTCAGTGAACACCTCCTCTCTCAGTTTGTGGTAGCTCCCCTTCAGCTCCATCAGCTCCTGGTGAGTCCCCCGCTCCTTCACTTGACCTCCGCTGATCACAACGATCTGATCTGCCTTCTCGATGGTCTTCAGTCTGTGAGCGATCACCAGAAGAGTCTGATCCGGGCAGCTCGCCAAGGCCTGCTGAATCTGCAGACGATCACAGAGATATTTTAATCAGTACCACCTGCTATCACTCATTTTTAACCACAACAGTCAAAAATGGAACAGGAAACATTTAGATATATTCAAATTTACTCATAAATATAAGAAAACAAAGTATGTTCCGAGTTTACACCAGACTTAAAGGGTCATTCAGCAGCTCAAATTAAAACTTTGTGAAAGTATATTTTCTAAACCAGTGAGAAATAAATGCTTTATAAGACAGAAAACACTTTAACACGCTGGCTAATGGTGTATTTATTTAAAACCTTTTATAAAAATGCCTCTTTAGTCCTTTTAAATCATTAAACAGTATAAGACAGCATGCAGATATAACAGTATATTAGTGTGCACGACTCTATAATCCAGGTTTTTTACTTATTTATTTTTTTAATCTGAAGATTAATTAAGCCTGATAAAGTTAAAAGTGTTCAGTTACTCAGTTTTAGGTTCTGCATAGATAAATAATAAATAATATATTTAAAACAAATGAAGACCTGAAGCTTTTGAATGCCTGAATAATTTTAACACACCTTATTTTCACTCTCAGAGTCCAGAGAGCTGGTTATTTCATCCAGAATGAGGACCTTCGGCCGTCTGATCAGAGCTCGAGCGATGCCGATCCGCTGCCTCTCACTCTTGGATAACTGGCTGCCGCTCTCGCCCACCTCTGAGAAATTAACAATAAAATTAAGACAGAGGGTCAGGATGGGAAATTCACAAAACAAACAGATGCATAAAGACATGATTGCTGCTAACCCAGCAAAATATTATACGTGCATGTTTAGAACATATTTTCTTTGAACAATATTTTTTTACCTTTATTCATCTAACTTTCCTTTAAATATGCAAAACCAGCTCTTTGTGTGCACCTGGCTATGTAAACCAGGAAGGGAAGTTAAACCGGTTTACCTGTATCATAGCCTTTCTTCAGTTGTTGAATAAATTCATGGGCGTTGGCTTTGCGTGCCGCTTCCTCAACTTCATCCAATGAGCATCCAGGAAGTCCGTAGGTGATATTATCTCTGACAGAGCCGGAGAAGAGAACAGGCTCCTGGCTCACCACAGCAATCTGTCAAATACAAGCTCTTTAGACTTCATGCATAACACACTTTTTACATGTCAAAGTTTTAATTAAATAATGTATTTGTTCAATTTTATCATAGCATAATCTAAAGTAAAAATGATTAATGAATAAATACCTTCTTGTGGAAGTATTTGTGATCATAGGATTTCAGTGGCTCTCCATCCAGCAGGATCTCTCCGTCTTGAGGCTCATATAATCGCTCCAACAGACTCACACAGGTGCTTTTTCCTTCTCCAGATGGACCAACAAGAGCTGTCATCTGACCTGACTTCAGCTCCAAGGAAAAGTCCTAAAAGAATTTTAAATTAAGAGTTTATTTGCAATATTTGAATTTAAACCAGGTACACATAAATAGAGAAGGAATCTCATTACATTTTTTTACCCAAATAAAAAAACATTGAGTTCAAGATCTCTGTTACATGGATGGTCTGATCAAGAGGTCAGTAGCACACATCAAAAAACGATAATCAAAAACAAGTACTAACACACACACACCCTTATATATGTATATAGAGGTGTGTGTGTGTGTCCTTTTGCTAAAACTAGAAGGTAGTATTTTACCTGCAGCACAGTTTTGTTGGGGTTTGAAGGATAGGAGAAGTTTAGACTGCGGTATCTGATATGTCCGTTCATCTGATCCGGTTTGAGTTTTCCATCTGTGCTGACCTGAGGTTTTCTGTCCAGGTACTCAAACACTTTCCCAGCAGCCATCACCGAGTTCAGCATGTCACCAAAGATATAGGTAAGAGTCTGAAAAACAAGAGTCGGTGTGTTTAAAGGTGTGTAAGATAACCCAAAGATTGCACATTGTGATATACGTATGTTTCATAGTTATAGTCAAAGCTGCAGAATTTAGAGGTCATCTGCTGTTCTATCTGAGCTATCTATATTTTAGGTTTTTGCTCCCTCAGTAAATTATTCATTACTGTTGATAAAGACATGAAAGCACAAAGTTCCTTTTAAAAACAACCTGAAAACATTTTTCAAAAGGAAAATTACCTAACAATACTGGATATTAAACTGAAGTTGTTGTTAGTGTCTCAATAAATTACTTATTTATCATCATATAAAATATATATAACTGATTTATAATACCTGCACGTTTTTTTACCACACTTACAAGTAGCTACAGACTGCTCCAATTAAAAGTGTTAGCTATCAGCAGTATCATACACCCACCCTGATGTTGTCTCCGAGATCTGACTGATAGATGATGAAAGAAACCAGGTTCCCGGTGGTCATCTGTCCCATCTGGATAAAAAGTCTGCCGTAATACAGAATAAAAACCTGCATCCCCAGACCTGTAAACTGCAGATATACAATAAAAAAAATCAAGTAAATAAGGTGAAAATTACAGACTTGAAGCTGATATCCTAAAACACAAACAGAAAGAAACTTCTCACCCTCCGTGCGAGCAGGTAAACAGCCCTCACAGTATCCCGGCGGGTTTTCAGAGTGTGTGTTTCCATTAATCGATCATCATAGCGTTCAGCCTCGTGCTTTTCTGCATTGAAACTTCGAACCACACGAATACCAAACACAACCTCATTCGCAGCATCATTTGTATGAGCCATCGAGTCCTGCATGGCCTGGGACAACCTCTGAGCAAAAAAAAAAAGAAAAAAAAGAAACAAATTTACTGAAAAACTTTATATCAAGAATTGCAGTGCAGAGACAAATTTTTTACAATGATGACAGCATTCAATTTTAACACACTGTTAAAAAAAAAAACAGACAGCGTTCATTCTTCACAGAGTCCATAGATGCTGACTGGTAGTTAAAGACAATAGTAAAAACGGGGTTTATATTGTCAATGTCATTCTGAGTAGTGTTTATGTACATCAAAAAGCAACATGGTTGCATGTAACTGCAAACAGCAATTATAAATTGTGTATCTGGCAGCAATTACAGCCACAAACCAGATGAAAATAAGATTAATGATATACTTCTGGGTTTACCCTTCTGCGTCAACTTCAACATCTGCACTAAATCTCAGTTTGAAATGTTTTCCCTTATATATAAAACATATTATACTGGACATAAGTTTTTAAATTTAGTAACAAAATGTTGTCTTCTTGGTCTCCTCAGCCACTGGCACTTCTCTGGCCTTGACCAGGAAACAATCGGTGCTACTCAAACTAAGTATTTCTAGCCTGACCCACTTTCTTAGCAATCCAAACTGAAAGAACTACTTTTAAAATTGTGACAGGCTGCTGATGGCAAACAACATAAAAATACCATTTTGAAAATGTTCCTTTGTAAAATCTGTTATTTATAGACAAAATACTGGTCCATCCCTTGAGCTGAGGTTGCTGGGCTCTAGTTTTCAATAATATCAACATATAAACTACATATGAATCTGAAGATCAAATAATAATTCATCATCTTCTGCTGTTACCTGGTAGTGTGTGTCATAGATGTTCTGTATGAGACCGGTGATGGGTGTTTCCATCAGTACAAGGAATGTGAGTTTCCATGACAGATTCATCATCAGGAAGATCATCCCCATCGTCTTGATGAACGTCCTCAGCAGCACGTTGACATTCAAGCATACTGTCCTTCCTGTCAGGGTGGTGTCTCTGGACAGTCTAGATGTGATTTCACCTGCACAGAAAATCATAATTGTCTCTTTTCTCATCTCATTTTTCCTTTTTTTTAAGTTGCTTTACAGCAGCCTTACCTGTCTTTATGGTTTCAAAGAATCCGATTTCCTGTTTGGTCAAAGCCTCAAACAGCATCACTTTGATTCTGCATGTAAATGAGCTGATGGCACAAAGTAGGACACCTCCTCTGCAGCCAGCACTTACTGAACTATACAGCAGATCAAGGAAAGACTGAGTTAGATATTACAGACCGGCAGAGGAGTGACTGCGGAGATAAAATGTTGCCTCATACCTTCCCACAGAGTACAGGCCCATGAAGAGGAGTGCAGTGAGAAATTCATTTTGTTGGTAATGACTTCCAAGGATGTCAATCACTCTGCCTATGTAGAACGGGATGAACATCTCACCTGAGAAACGACACATACAGGTAGATAAATAACCAAGATTAATAGAAACCTGCAGCAGCAAAAAAATACAAGTCATAAAAATAAGTCCATACTCTTTTAGTTTTAGAGTTTTACACATCAGGACATAATAAAAATGTTCTATTCTTCACCAAGTTCTAAAATTATTCTATTGTAATCCTGATTATACAAAAACAGACAACAGATTCCACAATGTGACTATTTATTAAACAAAAATAACAACAAAATACAGAGGCTACGTGTGGAAAACTAAACCCGCCCAGTGATCTGGCAGCTCATAGAACCTCCAGCGTTGCTTCAGCTCATTTGTTTCTGCTCAGCTCTCTGAGGTTCTGGACTCTGACTGGACCGTTCTGTTGTAGATTAGCTGCTGTGTTTGGGATCATTGTCCTGTTTGGTCCAAGCTTCAGCTGTCAGACAGATGGCTTTACATCTGACTCCAGAATCAGCCCAAACCATCAGCCCTCCACCACCGTGCTGACAGCTGGGAGGGGCAGTTTGTGCTGATATACTGTTTAGTTTTCTCCAAACATGCTGCTGTGCATTATGGGTAAAGATCTGTGCTATGGTCTCAGCTTGCAAAGGATGTTGTTCCAGAAGTTTTGTGGTTCCTTCAGATGAAACTTTCCAAACCTAAGTCGAGCTGCCATGTTGTTTTTAGAGAGAAGAGTCTTTCTGCTGCAAACCTTCCAAACAAGCTATACTTCAGTTAGCTGGTTCAGTCTTTTTCTAATTGTCTTGTCATGACCTTTGACCTTTAACCTGCTAACTGAGGCCTTGTTTTTATCACCATCATTGTTATTATTATTAATTTATAGTATAGTTGATGCATCATCACAATTTCCTCAGCATATTTGAAAACATTATTTTGCAGTTTACTTACAGATGACTGCCAGAGACAGGAACACCAGCCCTCCGAGCAGCAGGAGATAATCGGGCTTGTAAAGGTAGAGGACCCTCATGAACAGGACTCTGGACTTCTGTTTCTGCTCCTTGCTGTCAGCCTCTTCATCGCTGTCCGGGATGGTGATCTCCCAGAAGAGCGCAGCACCCAGAGACGCTCCGGCTAACATGAGCCAGCAGCGCACATCCACCACCTGGCTGCACTGGCTGTCCTCCCCGTGAAGAGCCCTGGTTCCGCTCTCCAACACCGCTGGAAGCAGGCTGTGTGCTGTTATAAAACGGATCCGCAGCGGTTTGAGGTCTCCGAGGATGAGCAGAGCTGTAACAGTGATGACTGACCATCGCAGAGCTGCAAAGAGCCACAGACGGCCGAGATGTCCAAACGCGCCGTGGATTAATACAGATCCGGATGCGTAAAAGAAGAAAAGGTCGAAGCAAACCGCTGAAGTTAAAGCAAAAACTTTGCAAAATGTCGTTATAGGTTTTCCTGCCATTTTTCAGCTGCAGTCGTCCTAATATGACCAGCTCTGCTGAGACAACAGCGTTTTAGTTTCAGTTACTTTCAGTTTCAGTTTCTCGCAAGTTTAGGGGTTTCCCTGAAATGCAGATCAGGACTGAGCCGGGATTTTATCACTTTCAAAAACTAATATAACAAACTGGCGCTCTGTTTGTAAAATTTAAACATACAACAGTTCTTTGTAGCCTTTAAAATCATACATTTTACTGAATAAGATAGGGTGAGAACTGAATTAGGAAAGCACTTCCATGTGATTGCATAAATAATATCATCATGCCCCCACTTTTATGCATAAATGTGCATCCATATTTCATCAGTACAAAAGTCAGGACATTAAAAAAAAAGTGAAGATGTATGCACACACACACAAACACTGTGTATAAGTGCCATAGTTCTGATTTGTGTGGTATGGTAAGGTAATATATACACACACACACACACACACACATATATATATATTATGTTTTTCAACAAATTTAAGAGGACACAAACTTAGATCATCCATTTACAAATAAATAATACTTAAAACATTCTAGACAGTCATGAACATTACATTCAGCATCATTCCAATCAAATGAACAACTATGTCATTAAAATTATTTAACTGCAGTTGATTTAAATGTCTCTTTTATTTAATGAACTCCTGTAAATAATTAAATTACACCAAGTTTAATTTTATTTTATTTTATTATAATGAATGTTATCACTTGTTTAAAGTGTACAGTTCATAAGAAGAGTGAAAAGCCACACAACGCTGACTGAAACAATCTGTCACTGATCAAAGAAGGTGGGTAAGTCATTTCCCAGGATGACTTTCTCTTCTGTGCCGTGTTCATCGATGGTGACCAAATATGCCACACCGCCGCTGGAGCCGTCACGATTCATTGCCAAAGAGAGAGCTACAGGAAAGAGAAGAAGAAAAACAGTTTGACAGGTGAGGAAATCAGAACACATTATGAAGCTTCTACAACTAAAATATATCATGCATAAAATATTTGGCATTGTAGTTTAATTTTTAAAAAAGCACTTACTGTTGACCACAAACTGTTGGCACTCCTCTTTGCTCATTCGTTTGCGATATTCAGCATCAACAAAGCCGTAAACATAAAAACTGCCTGAACCTCCAACAGCGAACGGCTGCCTGGTCAGGAGCCCATTAAGGGTCGCAAACACCTGGAGGGAAACAGGGGGCAAAGGCTTTATTGTCACTCTGATGTTTATTCAATAAACACTCTTATCATCAATCTGAAGGTCAACTCAGCAAAAGTAACATTAATACTTTAGTTATGAACATATTTTATTATTATTGCTTGATTTATTCCTCTCTTTGCTGTAGGTAACACCATGAGTTCACCAACCTGCCCTCCAGCTCTTCTGTCCCAGCCGGCTACAATAAGATGTGCTGACAGCTCCTCTTTATATTTGTAAGAGATGTTTCTGACCAGAGTGGCAGCTGAGCGAACCTGCGGGTCCTCACCTATTTCAATACTGACAGAAAACATAACATTAAAGTTTCTGTGGCAAATATTATTTCTGTTCATAATGTTTCACATATAGATGCCTGAAAACATTTGTCCAAAACAGGAAATCTATTCTGTTTTATAAATATTAAAGCAGGAAATATATCAAAGTTAAATAATAACTTTCCTTTTTATCAGTGTACTTTACTCCATCCTACCTGGACTCTGTTCTTCACCTCTTTACCACGCTCCCCGTCTTCCTGGACAGTCGACCTTGGTCTCTCTGTCTCGCCAGTCAATCTAAGTCCTTCTCTCCTTCCTTAGTGTCCAACCTCTTGTACAACTCATCATACGCCTTCTGTTTTGCCTTTGCTACCTCCCTTTTTTGCCTTTGTTGCAGCTCCCTCTATATATTCCTGTCTCTTCTCTTCAGTCCTGGCTAACCTCTTCCTCCGGATAACTTCCTGCAGAAGCACAATTTCCGCCTGCACCCTGTTTGTCGGCAGCACCAGTGGTGGTCGTTGTTAACCCGGGCCTTGACCAATCCAGTACAGTGTCATTTGGATAAAGTCACGTTTTATTTTTAAAAGTGTTTTACACCAGATGCCCTTCCTGACACAACCCTGACCGTTTACCTGGGCTTGGGACCAGAACGAGAGATACGCTGGCTTCTGTTCCCTAGTTGCTGGTTTTTATTTCATAAAAAAAGGTTTGAACAACATTTTGCTGGAACAAAACAGAATCTATACTGATCTGTTTGTTGCAGGTAAGCTGTTCACTCAATGTGTGTTTTACCTGTGAACATCCAGCTGGTAGTTGACCATCTCAGCGATGGTCTGAGCATCTGCTGCTGATCCTGACAGAGCGCAGTAGATCTTGTCATGAAGTGGAGACAGTTTATTCATCACCCTGTTTACCACTGATTCCCTGGATGGAGGGATGGGGGAGGGGAGTTCAATATGCAAACATGAGAAAAGGAAGAGAATTAAAAAAGATTTAACAAAAACTATTTCATAATTGTGATTATGTCATATTAAAATATATTAACTTACCCTGCAGACACTCTGGAATCAGACCCCAGCACGACCCCACCATCAAACTCTATGGCAATAATAGTTGTCTAAGAAGAGAAGCAGAAGCATTTTTAATGTGTGATTGGACAAATGTGCAAGTAGAAATGTGTTAAGCTGCTGTCAAAGTTTCTTAAAGATAATAAAAATCGTTTCTTACCCCAGTTTTCACCTCCTCTGACAGCCATTGTGGCTCCGTTTCTCCCAACATGGCAGATTAACGTCGACAGACAGAAACGTGCAGGAGACGCGCAGGAAGCAGCTCCGGTTTGACGCCGTCCACTTGTTGATTAAAAGTTTGTTTTTAAAGAATTAAAGAGCTTATCGAAGCTTTTCACGAATAAAATCAGCTCTGGATCCAAACATCAGACGGACTCCGTTTTCTTTTCTAAGTCAAATCGAAAATGAAAGTTAAAATGTTCTCCTCTGCAGAGAGCCGTAATTTCTCTGCCTCTTTTTCAAGATTCCCTCTGTGCTACAGTCAGTGTGCATCGGTTTATAAATTTACACAAACAAGGTTACATGTCAGCAATCACCTTAATGAAAGAAAATATTTTTAAGTTATAGACAGAAAAGAAGCACAACAAAACTAAAATGAAAACGTTTTTATTTTTACATAATAAAAACACAAACCTTTATGTATTCTGTGAAGGGAGGTTTGGATTGTATTGTTTGATAGATTTAATAAATGCTTATTCTTTCATGATAACGCAGACTTAAAGAAATATTCCGGACATTTAGAAGTGAGGTTCTCTGGAAAAGTTATGAAGAATTAAAATCTTACAAGTTGTAGAAAACCTTTTGACTCTAACGTCACACCAGTAACTGTTTTTTATGAGCGGACCCACTTAAAATTTCATAGCAGTTCATGCATACACTACATTTACATTTATTTTAAATTTTGCATTGCATGGTTATTTTTCAGAAATATGATAAAATTCCTGCACCTGGAATTGTCCCCTGGCTGCACCAAAAGTGTTACAGCTCACTGTTGTTGCACTTACAAACTGCAGAATTCTGTATAAATAAACATTCATCTGTCTGTCTCCAGCAGTCAGTGTGTGAGAGGCGGTGGACACCCTGGACAGGTCACAAGTCCACACAGAGACAAATGAGACAGACAACCATTCACACTCTCAGTCACACCTACGGATAATTTAGGGTTACTAATGAACCTAACATGCATGTTTTGGTCTGTGAGAGGAAACCAGAGTACCCAGAGAAAACTCATAAGTGCACGGGGAGAACATATAAACTCCACCCAGAAAGGCCCCAGGTCAGGTCAACCTTCTCACTGGGAGGCAATAGCTCTAACTACTACTTCCATGTATTGCAAAACTGACAGCAGGGTATAAAACAGTGTTTAATTGAACTGTTAAATTCTGAAGACTGGAGTTTTAATGTCAGAATTCCACTTTGTTCTTGTCTCTGTTCAGACAAGCTGTTAGCTCATCTGTTCTGCAGACTTAAACTTTTTTTCTCCAAACTGAAGTTGTTCAAAAAAACTATAACAGTCAAGTCAAAAACTGAAACCAAACGTTATTTTATAGCACATTCCATTCACACCACCCAAATGTACTTTTTCACAAGAACAAAAATACAGTTTGAAAATACATGAAACTGCACATGCACACAAAGTGTTTCATTACAAAATGATAAGACATTAATTTGTCACAACCTTTCTACAGAACTCTACTTTATAATGGCCAGAATATCCCTTTAAGTGTTTTCATGTCATTTCCCACATCGGATTCCCAAGTGTTTTATTAGACAACAAATGTTTTTATGAGTCTAACTTCAGCTGAGTGTGAAACTTGTGTTTCTGGACTAATTATGAGTTTTAAATAACCATTTTATAATTTCTAAAGAGGTTTTAAAGTGGAATGTAAAATAAAATCATTCATCATGGAATCTTGGCAGCTTGTCTCCAGGTACAACAACATGCTCCACCCCTTTTTCTGTGATCACCACCAGGTGAACAACCCCTCCGCTGACGTTGTCCCGGCCCATAGCCAGAGCCAGAGCTGTGAACAGAGATAAGAGTGAAAATAAAGCATCAGCTCAAACAGAAACAGATATTCTAACTTCTACCGCTGTGATACCACCATGTTGAAGTTTGATTTGTTTTAATACATTATAACTTTTCAGAAATATAAATCTAGCCACTCATGTCAGATCACATTTATAGATTAATGTCATATAATAGAAATTGAGTCACCTCTAAGATCTAGAATTTCAGCTAAACTTTAATTAATTAATTTTTATTGAATCAAAAGGCCGTTTCCACCCAAGCTATTTTATCTAACCAATCTGACAAATACATAAATTGTAAATAAGTGAGTTCATTAAATTTTACCATTGGTTGCAAACTGCTGACATTCCTCTCTGGTCATGTTGGGTTTGTATTTAGCATCAACGTAGCCGTAGATGTAGGTACTTCCTGAGCCTCCAATGGTGACAGGCTGACTGATTAACATCCCACCCAGAGACACAACGTACACCTGGAGAGGGAAGGAGAGCACTAAGTGATGCAGTTAAATGCATGCAGTGGGGAATATTTAAATTACCTACCTGTGGTCCTTTCTTTCTGTCCCAGCCAGCTGTGATGAAGCCGGCCTGCAGCTCATCTTTGTTTTTATAACACAGCTCCTTCAGGATTGATGCTGCAGAGATCACCAGAGGAGGACTCTCCATCTGAACGCTGTAACACATAAAGAAATGCAGAACTTTATTTTTTTATGTACAGGTAATATAAATCAGTATAACATGTTCACTTTGCATGTATGAGAGACAAGAAGAACCATAAAATAAGAGATCCAGTGCAGAAATGTATATATAACTAAACAGAATAAATATTATAAATTAATACCCCAAGTTTTATGAAACATTATGATGTTTTGTCTGTGTGGATGTCCACATCAGGTGTGAATACCTGTGGAAGGACAGGTGAAACTTTGCAGTTTTGGTGACGGCCTGAGCGTCTGCGAGAGAACCAGCCATGCAGCAGAAGATCCGGTCATGAACTTGGATCACCTTGTTGATGGTCTTTGATGATACATATTCCCTGAACAAAGTCGTGATGCAGAAACATTTAGACTTGAGCTCAGAGGAAAGATTATTGAAACGTAAAAGTCAGGGCTTGGACCCAAAAAGATTTTCAAGGCCCTAAACATCCCCATGAGTTCTGTTAAATCATCAAGAGATGGAAGGACTATAGGACATGTTTAGAGCAGGTCATCCTCACAAACTGAGTGACCGTGCAGAAAGAAGAATAGTGAGAGAAGCCACCAAGACACCTGTGACTCTGAAGGAGTTCCAAGCTTCAGCAGGTCAGATGGGAGAGACTGCGCTACAACAACTGCTGCTGCTCGGGTTCTTCAGTCTGAGCTTTATGGAAGAGTGGCAAACAGAAAACCACTGTTGAAGAAACTCAGACTAAATCTCAACTAGTTTTCCAAATGCATGTAGAAGACGCCATGGTCTGATGAGACCAAGTTTGAGCATTTTGTAAGGCTTGTAAAAATAAAGGGTAAAATGAATGTCACAAAATATAAGGAAATCCTGGAAGACAATCTGATTGTCTGTAAAAAAAGACCCAAAGCAAACAGTGAAAACTACCCAGAACTAGTTTAAAGACAACAAGCTAAATGTTCTGGAGTGGCTGAGTCAAAAACCAGACCTAAATCCAATAGAGAGTTTGTAGTTTGACTTGAAAAGGGCTGTTCATGTACAATCCCCATGCAATCTGACAGAACTTGAGCAGTTTTATAAAGAATGGAGTAAAAACTTTAGTGTCTAGATGTGCCAGTTGTGGTAAGATGTGCTGAAACATATCCGCACAGAGTCAGAGCTGTGATTACAACTGTTGAACGCGTCTCAATGTAACAACAGCCAAAGGTGCTTTAACTAAATACTGATGCGAAGGGGATAAATATTCATGGAGTCACTTGTTTTACAGTTTACCGGTAGTTGAATTATTATTGCTCTGCAGAAATTTTATTTCACTTTGACAGTGAAAATGACAATTTATATAGACCATAAATGACAGCAATGAAAACATAAAACATCCAAATTAATTTTAGAGGCACTGAACATATCATTTGATTAGATTTTATTTTCCCATCATCACAGCATCCTCACCCTCCAATTGAAGCTCTGGAATCTGACCCAATCACGACTCCTCCATCAAAGATGGCAGCCAGGATGGTGGTCTGAGGACGAACAAGGATGAGAAGGGTTGATGATTTGTTTTTGTCACACACAGCATCACAACGTCATTTTACGTTTATGATGATCAGTTCATTCAAACTGAACGACCCTAGGAATTCTGGGAGTTGGAGTTCTTAGAGTTATGATTCGTTTTAAGACATTAGGCAAAACTAAACATTTTTATAGAAATCTGTACAGTATACTCTCCAGGATCTATCAGTGACTGATCATATTAACTTGTGTCGGATTATTCCCTCACACAGTTTCAGGAAACTCGGAACTAACCTCTTTATGCGTAATCGGTAATTCATGATTTTTACGCTTTGTGAAAGCCGACAGGTAAAAGTAAGTTATAATTTTGTGAACCTTTAGGCATTTACTCACCCCAGTGCTGACTCCTTTGACTTTTGAGTCCGTGTGGTGTTTCTCCATTTTCTTTCTAAAATCGAAAGAAAGAAACGAGCTCCGACACTCCGAACAGCGACCTCCGGCGCACCGAGACGCGCAGAGACGCAGCAGACACGTCCACCATGGCGCTGTCAAATGTCCTCGAAACTCCGGCTGCTGGCTTCAATTTTGAAAACGCAGCAAGGTATGAACTCGTTTCGTGTCTTTTGATTTTAGGACTGTTTTAGTAAAGAATTAAATAAAATGAAACTGACAGGTAAGGAGTGGTTTCACTGGGATCAAAAGCGAAACTAACTTTTTTTCCTGCTTGTTTATCTGTTTTATCGAATGAACAAAGAGATGACTGTTGTTGTATTATTGAATAGCTGTAATATTTATGTATTTGAGGAATTATGTCCACCCCATACTCACCTGCTCCCCCCCCCCCCCC
>NC_051434.1:2507762-2544532 GCF_001649575.2 Kryptolebias marmoratus | reverse complement strand
CCCCCCCCCCCCCCCCCCCCCCTATCCATCTCTCATCTCTCCAGAAATGCTGCGTTAGAGGGTCTTTTTGACGGAGGACAAACACCCAAACCTCTGAAAACAGGCACCACCATCGCAGGTGTGGTGTTCAAGGTGAGTATTATAAGATAATTGGAATATTAAAAAACAAACACTTTGACTTTCTTATTGGTTGGATTGCATGAAAGGATTTTCTTCAATTTGTAACATTCTGCATGATGCTCCAGTTCTGAACACAAAGTCACTAATTTAAAAAACAGTCAAACCTGTAAATAATACTTAATCGCTAACACTTTGAAAGTTGACAACAGTTTACAATGTTCACAGCTGTGGTAAAAGGTTCTAACTCATGCAGATTTGATTCATTAAAGTTGTTGGGGAAGAACCATACATGTCTTGTATATTAAACAAAACATTTATTCATGCATCTGCACACATTTTCACGTGGAAGCTGAACATTCACTGGGCAATCTTCTGTGAGGTTTAAGCACCTATCCAGGAGAAGCCAAAATATATCTGTATGACAATAAATCTTCAGTCCAGAGCTGTAACTGTAACATCATGCATAAAAATTTAATCTAAGAATTCTGGTGACTCTTGTGTGTTTCTCTAGGATGGAGTTGTGCTTGGCGCCGACACAAGAGCCACGTCCAGTGAAGTTGTGGCTGACAAGATGTGTGCCAAGATCCATTACATCTCTCCTAATATATAGTAAGATAAAAATGGTGAAAGGCAAAAAGTAAATGCAGTTCTTGTTTTTTAAGAAAGTGTTTATTTTTTTGTTAACATAACATTTTACTGTTATTTGCCCCATTTACTGAAATTTAGGTGATATTCGTGTCAAAATGACCTTCACTGCCTCATTATAAGGCTTTAAAATGTGTCATAAAAAACAGCTATAATTGGAAGTATGATAGTTTAATCTTTTAATATCTTCTCATAAAATCAGCACACTTGAGGCTTGCATATACAGCATGCTACTAAAGAGGGGATTCAATCTGTTTTTAAGTCATTGTGGGTACTGAAGTCAAAAAACTAAGACGCATTAGATTTCTGTCATTAAGCAAAATTAACTAAAATGAAGTCATTACTCTATTTTCGTTACCCTTTTAAATTTATTCTTCTATCTTCAAGTAGTTAATCCTTATTTTGTTTGCTCATAATCCCTGCTTTCTGTGTTTTTAGTTGTTGTGGAGCAGGAACAGCAGCAGACACAGAGAAAACCACAGATCTGCTCTCCTCCAACCTCACCATCTACTCACTGAACAGTGGAAGAAACCCTCGTGTTGTCATGGCTGTAAACATACTGCAGGATATGCTGTACAGGTTAGCATCAAGCACAAATGATTTGTGTACACGTAACAAGGTGCCTTGTTTGTAAGTTAAGGTTTTAAAGTATCGCTCAGGTATTGATTTGTCTCTTGTCCTCAGGTATCACGGTCAGATTGGTGCCAGTCTGATTTTAGGTGGAGTGGACTGTACTGGGAATCACCTGTACACAGTGGGGCCGTACGGGAGTGTAAATAAAGTGCCTTATCTTGCAATGGGTATGTGAAAAAACTTAGAATAATAACTTTATTTTATACGATCTTTGATGGTTTTGGAGGTGGAGCTGCTTTTTTAATTGTTTGTTAAGTTGAGAGGATGAAAATATGCTTCATATGAAAATGTTATATAAGTGACAGTATATATTATCGTTATTAAATTCCCTCAGATTGAGGCTGTGTTTCAGATTACTCTGTTTTGTGTTTATGCAGGATCTGGTGATCTGGCTGCTCTAGCAATTTTAGAGGATGGCTTCAAACATGATCTGGAGGTATGCTTTACTGGACAGATGTTTCTGCACACACAATGAAATGAGTGGAGTCTTTAAACTACATGTGAAAAACAATTTGTTTACACTGGTTTATAAATTGTGTTGTCTGCCTCTTGACCTCCATCTCCAGCTGGAGAAAGCTAAAGAGCTGGTGCGAGCTGCCATCCATGCTGGCATCATGAGTGACCTCGGCTCGGGCAACAACATCGACATCTGTGTGATCACCAAACAAGGAGTGGACTACATCAGACCCTACCAGGAGTCAGAATACAAAGATGACAGGTAGTCTTTGTGTAAATCTGTTCTGACAGACTAAAAATAAGGAATGTTGATGCTGAACCATTATTCAGGCTTATTTTTAAGTAAACATTTAAATCCTTCTGCTTCATCAGTGACTGTTTATTTTAGAAATGTTGAAAAGTTTGACATTTAAAAAAAACAAAGCAAAAGTTTCTAACTATTCCTGGCCTTTGCTGTTTCTGCAGTGGCTGGCTGCTGTTTATTGTAAATTGTGTAAATGAGAACCGTTTGTTTAATTTAACTGAGTATAAAGTTTGTTAATATTAGTGGTACTAAGCCTGACAATACCTTTTATATCACATAATTAACAAAGAGGAGCTGTAGTTTCAGATTACTTTATTTAAAGCATATTTTTGTACTAAACCTTTAATAAAGTCTTTAGTATTTATATTACATATAAATAATGAGGTGCTACTGATGTTACAGACAATCCAAAAATAATCCAAGTTAAGCAGATCCTGTAATAATATTACCAGCATTTGAGATTATTAACTACTCAAATATGATGCAAACAGTAAACTTTCATATAGGAAGTCTTTTATTTTAGTCCAAGACTAAAATAAATTAAATAAACTTAAATAAATTATGATTAAGGGACCTTTTTTTTTTAAATGCCACAATTTAGCAGCATAACAAGACTGAGAAGCTGAATCAATTCACTTTGTATATGTGTGGAATCCAGGCTTTAACTTCTGTGCCTTTTGTTCTCGACTTCTTTCAGGAAAATGAAATATAAATATCGTCCAGGAACTACAGCGGTTCTGACAGAGAAAGTTGTTCCCTTGAAGCTGGAGGTCGTTCAGGAAACTGTGCAGAAGATGGATACGGCCTGATCTATAATGAACAATCTCAAAACACCTAAACACTTGTCTGAGAAGTTTTTAAAATTATTTCATTTAATAACCATCTCAGATTTATGATAGGATGGTGAAACGTTTTACTGGAATGTGGAAAAAATTTACTGTAATACTGTAGGGGTTTTAATATGAGAGGATCATTACAAACACTCAATAAAATCATTTTTACAAACTCTTATAACCTTTTTTTGGCTTATTTCTTTTATACTTTACCTTAACCCCATTCATATGTTAATACAAAGCAGCACCAACTTCTTTGTTTTTATAATAAAGTTAAAACAAACACAACTTTCTGCTTATTTTATTTAATTTCAAATTACATCAACAACATGTCCTGTATCCTGCTTTAAACTGACCTGTTTTATGTTGGCTGCTTCTAACCTGATTTCTTCATTTCCGCTTAGAGACTGATGATGACAAAAATAAACCTTCTCTCATTGGTCCAAAAGGTTTTGACACGTCTGTGTTTTTATAACGACGTTTAAGTTTAATATGTTTTTATTTGACCGTTTTTATTAAAAAAGAACGCAAAATTGGAAATATATTAGTTATATTTCCCCATCCTGTTATGTTTTTTTTACATATTTTACGGAGTTTTCAGAGGAAACAAAACAATAAATAAAACAAAACCCTTTCACTTTCGGATTCTTTGTCACGTAGGAGGAAATCAGCCTGAAAACCGTCGTCTTGTTTCAGGAATACTGACACCTGTATCAGATACAAAACTATTAGAAGTTTTTTCTAATATAAGACAAAATGGCACTTTCGGAAGTCATTGGTTTTAAACCTTTTTCTGAAACCAGTGGACACATTTTTGGACCGAGACAGACGCAGCTTGTCGATCGACCGAACCACTACAGTTTTGGGACCAAAATTCAGGAATTTGCTGTTCCTGTAGGTGAAGAGGTGAGTATCATTTCAGCTTAACTTGGTTATCAAACTACAGACTGAATACTGATCTACAGAGCACTGGAGAGTCGGACAGGTCGTGTTTCAGGTTTTACGCGTCTCTTGGTGAAATCAGAATTACTGTAACAATCAAAAGCTGCTGACAAAGACTAGCCTATTAAATATTACACTCTCATTTTCCCACATTATGCACTCCGTTTTGTTTCTTTCTGTTTTCATTTCAGCCCTCAGGGTTTCTGAAGTCCTGTAACAGTGATGGAGGTGTGCGTATTGACCTGAACCACGGAACCACCACCCTGGCCTTCAAGTTCAGACATGGAGTCATCGTGGCTGTGGACTCCAGAGCTTCAGCTGGACGTTACCTGGGTAAATATACATGAAACACATAAAACATATGCACTGTAAAAACTGACTGCTCAAAGTTAAAAAATAAAATGGAATAGAACAAAACTTTAAACACACCAAAGTAGTATAACCTCTGATTTAATCCATATTCAAACAGAATGAAAATACAGAATCACTGATTTATCTTTATTATCATCAAACTGTTCATTTCCCACCTAATCACCTGGGACCAAGTCTGTTATTGAAAAAATAAATAAAAATCTGTGTTTATTAAAACTATAATCAATTGCGTCTTTACCTTATCAGCAAAACTGTACATCTACAATAAATAATGAAATTCAGACTATAGGAAATGTCCAAGAACTTCTGTTTACAACTATATGAGTGTTATTAATACTCTCTCCTACGTCTATATTATCAAGAATCTGTTATTTTTCAGCCACTTGGAGCGTGTTTTTGTTTTTGCTTGAATCTCTTTTCATGAGGCATCTTTCTACTACAACAAAAACTATCCTTTCACAAGAAATACATAAATAACCAATCTTAAGAATACATATTGTTTATGTTTATGTTTAGCTTCTTTGTACTTTTCAATGGCTGCCAGGTTTACTAAATGTCTAAAATACAAATACACAGTTTGGTTACAGAACTGTGAATGTAGTGTTGGTAAAACCAAGAGGCCCACACTGCCTGCTAAATGTCCACTGTTTAAAAAGTTAATTACACATTTTCTAGATATCAGCACACCAAGACACCATGTAGTAATTACCTTTGCATATGACAAAATAAAGTTACTTAGAAATAAAGAAATTAAGCAGAAAACCAGCTTATGGCCTGTTTTTTGTTGTTAGTGGTAGAAGTAAGCCATCATAACTAAGAGCTGCAAATGAAAAAACTTTGTGTTACAAAATACACTAAATAAATCACATACTGTATAATACTGCTGCAATCTCCACTTACATTAAATGAAGGTTCTCAGTTGTAAATGTCCCAACAATTTACAGAAGCCTGAGGCATCACTGATGACCACAACTGAAAGATCACAAAGTGGCACAAACTCACTAATGAATGGCAACCAAGTCTGCTACTATTAAACGTAAACAAGGTAGACATTTGCCAGAAACGAAATTAAAATAACCGTTTTGGACATTAAGGAATATAAAGGCAGGTGCTCTAGCTCCTCTATTAATGTGCCAAGTCTGGAAACCTAAAGAAATATTTCTGTTCCAGACAGAAGAAAACCTAAATAACCTAAATTTTGCAATAAATAGTCTGTTTGTAAAGTTTGAGACCATATTAGCTGCTATAAAAAATGGAAGTATAGTTCTGTCCATCTGCTCTACAGAAACAGTTTTGTATATTTTCACTTAATCCTGTCATTAATGCAGGTAAAGGTCTCAGATTTGCATGACTCTTAATAACAATATATGTGCTGCTTTTGTTGGCTACACTATGTGTCATATTGATGCATTTTAGTATGTAGTCTTGATCGTGAAATGTCCATTTTGGCCCTTCAGCCTCCAACAATGTCAACAAGGTGATAGAGATCAACCCGTACCTGCTGGGCACCATGTCGGGCAGCGCTGCAGACTGCCAGTACTGGGAGAGACTCCTCGCTAAAGAATGCAGGTCTGATCTGCAGTGTTTTTGAGTTTTGTGTTACACTGACTTCTTATTTAGGATCTAATATGATTAAAATTACACCAACATAATTTGTTTAGATAATAGGCTTGTATTTCAAGACCCTTTAAACACTTCCTGTTTAGTCAGAAGAGGAAAGGTTTTGTGTTTTGTTACTGATGTATGATAAAGTGCTAAAATATTGTTGCTATTCTACAGGTCTGATTGGCTATGATATTTACAAGTGATGTATTTTACTCCAATTATATGCTAAATAACATGTTAAACATATTTAAAGCATATCTACTGTATATGTTATTCTAACACAAACAATGAAACTGAAGCTTGGGAGTATTCTGAATATTCTTGTTTACTTAAGCTCTCTTTAAATGGAAAAAAAAAACAACTTTTGAGTGCAGTAGGAATTTAATTAGATGGATAGGTAGGTAGAAAGAAAGAAAGAAAGAAAGAAAGAAAGAAAGAAAGAACTTTGTTGATCCCTTGGGGAGACTCCTTTAGGAAAATTACAATTCTAGCAGCATTGCATTGGTGATAAAAAAGGAACAGTAGCATATAGAAAAATGCAAACACACTACCTGCACCATAAAATATTTAATAGATTTTTCCTGACTGACTTCCTGTTTGAAAAAATAATCCTAAATACACTATTTTTCTGGTAAGTATTATACAGGTACGCTACAAACGCTGACTAATTTATCAACTAATTTACTCAGTAAGTGTATTATTGTGATTCCTCCAGGCTGTACAGGCTGAGAAACAACCAGAGGATCTCTGTCGCTGCTGCCTCCAAGCTGCTGTGTAACATGATGTTAGGTTATAGAGGAATGGGCCTCTCTGTGGGCAGCATGATCTGTGGATGGGACAAACAGGTGAGCTGTGGCTCAGGTGAGCTGTTTAAACTTTCACACTGATCACTGTGAGACTCTATCAGGTACACTGAACCAGAATTTATGAAAAAAAGTTATGTTGTTAATATTTCCACATCCTAACAGTGAAGACCATTTTAAAATAGACAGAACAAAATAAGCATAAGGAGGATTTTCAGAAATGTTATGAATACATTTATATTTCCAGAACAGAGTCCTGTACTAAAGTCTTGAGCCATTCTCCATTTCTTTATATTTTGGTTCCAATAAATGACATTGATTGTGAGGCTGATGGTAGCAAAGAGCCTAAAGATCCAATTTAAAATAGTTTCTTTGCTGAGTTATCTGTTGTGTGTCGACCTGACACAGGTTCATTCATTAAATTTAGGAGCCTTTTAAAGCCTGAATAAGTCATAGGTGAATGTGTTTTAAGGTGGTTTAAATAAACATCAAACAACAACAACAAAATATAAAAAACAGTCAAGTACAAAAACTGGACCACAAGAGGAGTGAAAAAAATTAAAATCAAAATTTAAAGGCCTTTAAAAAGTCTAAAACTTGAGAAAAAAATGAGTTTCTTTTGAAAGTTAAAATTAAAGACATTTTTGCGCAGTGCTGTATTTCTGTATACAGTCATACATACAACAAATAAATATTAGTGTGATAAGGTTCAAAAATATAATTTCTTCAGAGTCAGATATGTAATATTTAGGTCAAGAAGATAATTACTTATATTTTCATACTGCAGATATATAACAAAACATTCAATTTGAAAAAATACTCGAGAAAAAGCTTATATTATCATGTTATGTTTTAGATGTATTATAATAATCCCAAGCTTAGTGTAAACAGTAAAAAGATTGTGTTTTAAGGGTTATTTAACAGTTAAGTTGTTTCAGTAATTAAAATGAAGTAGTTCCAGCTCAGTAAAGGTTTATTTTCTGCAGGGTCCTGGTCTGTATTATGTGGATGAGAATGGAACACGTCTGTCTGGTCGGATGTTCTCTACCGGCTGTGGGAACGGTTACGCCTACGGCGTGGTGGACAGCGGTTACAGAGAAGACATGAGCGTGGAGGAGGCGTATGAACTCGGCCGCCGCGGCATCACTCACGCCACACACAGGGATGCTTACTCTGGTGGCGTGGTCAACAGTGAGTACAGATGAAGAATATTTCTAAATGTTTTTTTTTTTTTTAAGTTTATTGCTTCCAGTGCTTATCTATGGTGGCCCCTTTTTTTATCCAACTTTAAATATGTTTTTGACCCTATATCTTAGTCTTCTTTCAACTTTAATGCAGCCATAGAAGAATGCACCCACACAATCAAAATGACTGGCTCGGTCATGAGATGTGTGCTTTTGCATTAACTACTTTTTAGAGTTACCATGGCAATGGAAAAAAGCAAACGATACCTTAAAAGCCCCAAAAAAACAATGAGATTTCAACTGATCTCAACTGACAGAACACGTTTTGTTAGCAAACAAACTCTGCCTACTCCACATCTTTAACAATAAATAGATAAACTAAAAAAACATAGGCATAGGATAACAGATGCGATCAAACACTGTTATCAGCTGTTTTCAGACCCCTTTAGATACTATTTTTCAAAAATAAAAAAACTAAACAAACAACAAAAACAAAACCTTGTCTTTTTTGGGGTCCCTTTGGCCCTAAACCCAGATAAAGAAGGATGGTTGAATGTGGAGCCCATATAGCATTTTGAGTTACCATGGCAACGTAATCTTCAGAAAATGAGCCTAAAACACCTCTCAACTGACAGAGAGGTCACATGAGTGTAGAGGTCTGGGACCAGAACACGTTTACTTAGCAAACAAACTCTTCTAACCCCCACACCGTTTACAACAAATATAAATTATACATCAAATCAGAGCCATTTTTGTCTTCTTTAAGACAGTTTTTGTTATTACTGTAGGACTTATTGTTTTCTCTCAATTAGCCCCAGAAGTCAGAGTCCAACCACATGACTTACTGTTCTTTCCTATATTAAATGAGTCTGACTCTGTTCTTCTGATCACAGTGTAAGGAGTGTTTCTAACTTGTCATATTTCTAACATAAAACACTGTAGAAATGTAAAACGGTACATAAATGTGAACCAATCTCTCCTTCCAGTTACAGTTCAAGAATTATTTTAATACACATTATAGTTTTTGCACAGCAACTGTTTATTTGACATGTACATCTCTGACAGTTTCCTTCTCTGTTTTCTCCCCCTCCTCTCTGTGCCCCCTAATAATGGCGGGAAAATCGGGCTTTCTGATTGGCTAAGGCTGTTGCTATGGCAACTAGAGGCAAGCATGCAAATCAAAATGGCAGCTACAAAACTCAGGCAGTGTGATATTCTCTGGCTGTTATGATAAACTTCAGCCTTTTTTTCATCTTCCATCATGTTTGTAACTTTAAACACCATCTTTTAAAATATAAGGTTAACTCTGATTAACTGTTAGCAGAATATCTCATGAACCCCTGGATGAATTTTGCTGTAATTTTTTAATTTATAGATAAACCTTAAAACTGATTTACTTTTGGAGTCATTCTGATTCAAGATGAGAAACAGCAAGAGCTTTTCTAGTTTGTAGTTACTATACATCTTATTTCTTTTTTGTTTGTTTTCATTTTTGATCAGGGTATAATCATGCAGTATCATCAGTTTTTAGTCGGTTATTTTTGGTCCAAACTGGGTTGTTGTTTTTTTTTGTCACATGGATTATCATTAAGTTTTAGGGCACTATTAAAAACAGCTTCCTTTAAGAAAACTGCTAAAGTTTTTAATCATCTGTTTCTTTTTATTGACATTGTTGTTTTTAGGTATTTTTAAGTGAACTATTGAATTAAGAAAGTTGTTGTTCTTGTACTCAGATGAATTTTTACAAGCTGATTGTTGTAATTTCAACCAGCTATGGATATCGAGGGGTTTTCTGCTAATTTGTACAACATTAAAGTTTTCATACACTTGAGAAAAGTAAAGTTTTATTTCTGTTTTTGTGTTTACATTCATGTATTCATCTGTATTTTTCTCTGTTTGTTTAGTGTACCACATGAGGGAAGATGGCTGGATTAAAGTGTGTAAAGAGGACGTCTCAGAGTTAATCCATCGTTACAAAGAGGGGATGTTCTGATTGATCACTGAGCCCGAATAAACCACAACAGTTTTCAGCTGATGTGTAAAGAAATTAAAGTTGTAATGCTGATTCTTTGGAACAATAACAAACAGGTTGACACCTTCATTGAAGTAAAAATTTTACAAACTACATGGTTCAAAAGATTACCTCTAGCAAGAAAAAAAATCTAATTAATAAAAGATGTTTTTAAAACAAACTCTGCTGTGATAATCTGAATGTGTTATTTTGCTGTTTTATAATTTGAAGTGTCTGATTATAAATTTTACCTGTCAGGTTGGTGTTGAAGATAAACTAGAAGCAGAAAAAGACACTGACAGTTTAGTTAACAGAGTTTATTGTAGTTTAATGCTAGAAGTGAGGAACTGAAACTGACCTAAAAGGCAGATCATAAGAGATAATGGCAGATGAATCTGTGGAAACTTATTATGTAAATTATAATAAAATGAGCACATCTGAATGTACAAACAAGACTGACTGTTGCAGTGGTGAAATCTGCAGAGATTATCAGCAGAGATGTTAAAACAATAACTATGAATATTAAAAATAGTATTATTATTATTATTAAAATAATTATGAATAAATATTATTTTTGGAAAACAACATTTTATAAACATATTTTGACAAAAAGATAATTGAAACTTAATTAAACTAAATTTATTGCAATTGTCAGTCATTTACAGGAGCCAATTTAAAACAAACAAACCCAACAAAAAAACAAACAAACAAAAATGGTCTTTTTAAGAGTCCATTTGCTGGCCCCTAGCCTGGATAAAAAAGGAGCATTGAATATAGAGCTAACAATTCCACCCCATATAACAGCCTTTTGGTTAAATTTGATATTCTAACAATAAACAAAAATAATTTATGTAATGAGGGTCTATAAAATTATTTAATAAAGTTCATTTTTAGTTGAAACATATTTAGAATGTTGTTGTTTTTTTGTCTCTCCAGTGTTGATATTCTTTCCTTCTACAGTCTAAATCACAACTGCATGCAAATGACAGAATATACAAATTAGGTGATTATGTCACCTGGTGACTTCTATTGACTTTTAGGACAACCAACAGATACTTTCCTCTCTGAGGAGTTGGTAACAGATCAGACAAAGTCTTTAAGCCTTCATAAAAGGATAAAGTCTTAATTGATGTATGAAGGAGCTTCATTATCAGATCTGAATAGAACTTTATACCCTTATAATATAGATTTTACATGATTTGATCTGAAAGCAAACACTAGAATGGATAGAATTTATTTTTCCTCACAATTTAAACCTCTACATTAAAAAACAATCCTCAATGATTTTTCTGACCATTTGATAGATAAAGCTTTTGTATTATGTGGATCTGGTGATAGGAAAGGCTATTGGAAATAAAATAATAAATCTCTTGAAGAACCTGAATTGTTAAAGGAATTAAAAAGTTAAATATGGAAGGTAAATGATATGAGACTTTTAGTTAAATCAGATATTAAACTTTGGGAACTAGTAAAAGAGAGGGTTAAAGATTCTTTTAAACACAAATGTTGTGAATTAAATCTACAAAAAATATTACGTACAACAATAAAATGAGGGCAAATATAGATCCTAGATGGTGTAAAAACAAAACGGAGGAAGAAAAAAACCAAAAAATCTAAAGAGTGAAGTTTCTTCTGTTAATGATGACTTACTATTAAATTTATATAAAGCTATTTGAAGTGATACTAGAGGTAACTAGGAAAATACAAATTGTACGATGTGAGATGTGTTCTATTATTTTTCTTGGTATTTGAAGTTACCATGGCAACGTAATCTTCAGAAAATGACCCTCACATGAGTGTGGAGGTCTGTGACCAGAACACGTTTACTTAGCAAACTCTTTTAACCCCCACACAACACACATATACATTATACATCAAAACAGAGCCATTTTTGTCTTCTTTAAGACAAAGCTTCTGTTATTACTGTAGGACTTATTGTTTTCTCTAAACTAGCCCCAGAAGTCAGAGTCTGACCACTTGTGTTCCTATTTTTTTAATAATAAAAAGGTCAGACTCTGTTCTTCTGATCAGTGTATAAATTATTTTTAATTTATCATGTCTTTAACATAATCCACTGTGGAAATGTAAAAGTTCATATGAGTGTAAACCAATCTCTCCTTCCACTAACAGTTCAAGAACTAGTTTAATACACATTATAGTCAGAGTCCAACCATATGACTTACTGTTCTTTCCTATGATAAATTAGTCTTCTGATCACAGTGTGAAGAGTGTTTCTAACGTGTCATATTTCTAACATACAACACTGTAGAAATGTGAAATTTTACATGAATGTCAACCAATCTCTCCTTCTTTTCACCGTTTAAGAATTATTTAAATACACATTATAGTCAGCAACTATTTGTTTGATGTGTGACATAAAGCTGTCACAGTGTATAATCTCTCCCCCCTCCTCTTTCTGCCCCCTAATGGCGGGAAAATCGGGCTTTCTGATTGGCTAAGGCTGTTGCTATGCCAACTAGAGGCAGGCAAATCAGCAGCAAATCAAAATGGCAGTTCCAGAACTCAGGCAGTTAGATGTTCTTTGGCTGTTATAAACTTCGGAGTTTTTTTCATCTTCCATCATGTTTGAAACCTTAAACACTATTTTGATGAAACTTTCTTATCTAAAACTGAATAACTGTTGAAGTCATTTTAACAAGATTGAATCAGGTCCTCTGGACGGTAACCTGGTAAATATAGCATGGATAAATAACTTTCCAGTAATGTAATGTTTAATGTTTATGTAAAAGACAAATTTAACATACAATAAAATTGTGAGAGCAATAAATGATCAGACATCTGGACACTTAACTGACTGTTCCTTTGCCCACGAGCAGGAAAGTCTGGGGCTTCGGCCCCTCTCAAGGCTTTTTAAAGAAATAAAGATACCTTTCTCCACCCCTGTTTCTAGGTGACATTAGGGAGTTAGATAACAAAACACTGAATCATATTAATTAAGAAACTCCAGCATCACAGTTTCGGCTAGCCTAACTATATTTTATCTTGACGGATTACAGCTGAACAGATAAGCTCGAAAAAAACTCCTTTCAACATTTTTCCTTATGAGGCCTTGAGTAAACACAAAGTACTTTTACAAAGCTTATTACTTTAAAACTCTGAAACTACTTAAATATTAAGCATGTTATTAAGGTTCCTAATAACTTTTAAATCATAAAACAATTTTCAAACAACAAAACGTGATTATATATCAATAAAAATAAAATATAAAAGATTAAAACTCTTCACCTGCCATGTTTAGAGTCAATCTTTTCAGAGCAACGTCCCAAGTGTGAATTTTAAGTTTGTTTGTTCTGTTTTTTTTACCCTAGACCTTCTGCAATAACATACCTACAGACCTAAACAGACCTAAAATCACACAAAAACATAAAATCCGAGTAGAATTTTTTCGCCGCCGAACTTCCTTTAATTTTTGCGCCTCTTTCTTCTTCTTCCTGTAGATTTTTTGTCGCTTGACTAATAACTTTAAGCCTCCGTCAGATTGGAGAGGAATGTATGTTTTATCATTCGGCGGGGTTGGGGGTGAGATCGGATGGAGGATGGGGGAGTTTTCTCCCGGAGACTCTCCAGCTTCGCTGCCGCCTCTCCTCTAACGAGCTTCAAATATGACGATGATTTTCAGAAAATAGATGTGGGGTGAATTATTTATCATAACTCTGGTTTTACTTGAAGTATGTATTTTTGACACAAGTTGAAACGGATCTTTCCCGCTAGAGTGATTTAAAGTGACCCAAATCACCCACTTCTTTTAGCCGGTTATTATTTTGTTTTTAATGGTAGTAATCGAAACCATTAGCCCTCGAGGGCTGGAGCGGTGGAGCTAGCATAAATAACTTATAATAATTTTACTTTAATACTAAATCTATAGAATGAGGGAAACTGCACCCATATTTGATGTACAGTACAATGACATTTACTCATCATTATTAACCCTACAGAGTGAACACATTAAAAATATTTATGAATATTAACGTTAGTTTTTGCTTAGATGTTTCCATGGCAACACTGAAAGCGTCCCGTCCTCCCTGTGGTCGTGATGTAAATGTTTCCTTTAAGACTTTATTTTTGTTTCTAGATGCAGCTCAGATGTTCAGGGACTTGTTCCTGGATTTTTAATGGTTTTATATTTTTTTTATAAAAACAGAGAATAAAAGTCTTGTAAGTCACATGACCGCGTAACCTGGAAACAGAAACAGGCTCCATAATGAAATAGCCTAAATACCGCGGATGTATAAATAATCCAAAAAGTTTTAAAAACAATTTGGAGAAATATGTTCATTGTGTTTCTGTAACCAGTTGACCTGACCACAGCAGTAATTAATTCATAAACATTTTTCAACAGGTTCAGTTCAGGAAAAAGCTCATCATCATCCTCTCCTGCCCCCAGTCAATCAGACATCCCACCCCCTTTGACCCACAGGTTTCCTGTCAAACCTCATGTTTTATCTTTCACTTCAGTCATGGATTCTTCTTCTATAATTTGGTCTTTAACCAAATCAAGAGATGCTTCCTTTGCCTCCCCCTCTTACATGTCTGTCTCCAGAAGGTGAAGAGGCAGCTGGAGAGACGGAACCGGAACAAGGCTGCAGGTCCAGATGGTGTCAGTCCCAGTCCTGAAGGCCTGTGCAGAGCAGCTCTGTGGGATTCTACAGCACCTCTTCAACCTTAGCTTGACCCAAGAGAAGGTTCCTGTCGTAACGGTGGAGGGCAAGATGAACCCAGGGCGCAGACTCACTTCAAAGAAACTAAAATTTATTTAAATAATAAAACAGAAAACAAAGGGCTGGCGTGGCAGCAAAACAACAATAACCAAAATCCAAACGGTAGAAACAGGCGAGACAAGGCAAGGCAAAACGAGGAGGGATCAGAGACAAGACTAGAACAGAAACAAACAATTAACATCTAACCAGCAACAATGAATCGGCAGGGAGGTGGAGAGGAAGACCAAGTTTTAAACACTGGGGACAATCAGGTGAAGTGGGCACAGGTGAGTAATGAAGATTGACAACAGGTGGAGATGGGTGGCAGTGATTGAGTTGTTATGGTAATGTGGGTGTGGCATGAAAGACTGGAATGTAACAGAACAGCATGGTATGGAAGAATGAGGCGTGGCAAGTTACTGAGGGAGGAGAAAGTGACAAGACATGAACAGGAAAAACTAAACAGAAACAATAACACAAACCGAGCAAGACAATAATCAAAACAACAAACTGAAATCACCAAACCATGACAGAAACAAGACAATAATCAAAAACAACAAACTGAAAATACCAGACTATGACAGTTCCAGTGTTGTGGAAGACATCCTGCCTTGTTTCGGTGCCAAAGAAATCTCACCCATCAGTCATTAACGATTATAGACCTGTTACCCCGACATCCCACATCATGAAGGTCCTGGATAGACTCCTGTTGGCCCACCTGAATAAGCAAACAAGCAGATATCAGGACCCCCTTCAGTTTGCTTATTGCCATTGAGTTGGAGTTGAAGATAACATCTTACACCTGCTTCAACAAACCCACTGTGATCTGGACAAAGCAGGCAGCACTGTGAGGATCATATTCTTTGATTTATCCAGTGCATTTAACACAATTCAGCCTGATTTGCTTTGTCAGAAACTTTAGAAAACTCAGGTGGAGGCCTCAACAATCGCCTGGATGAATGAGTACCTGACAAACAGACCACAGTTTGTGACACTGAAGGACTGTGTGTCTAACCAGGTGGTCACCACAGGGGGCTGTACTCTCACCATTCCTTTTCACTCTGTACTCTTCAGACTTCCAGCACAAGACTGCTGTCATCTGCAGAAATACTCAGATGACTCTGCAGTCGTTGGGTGTATCAGGGATGGAGAAGAAGATGAGTACAGAGATCTGGTGGACCGTTTTGTGTCATGGTGTGGAGCAATCATCTCATCTTAAATGGGAACAAAACAAAGGAGATGATTGTAGATGGAAGTGGTTGAGGAATATAAATACATCAGTGTTCATCTGGACAAAAGACTGGACTGGAGACTCAACAGTGAAGCTGTCTACAAGAAGGGACAGAACAGGCTGGACATTTTGAGGAAGCTTAGATCCTTCAGATTTTGTAGCAAGATGCTTTATATCATCTATAAATCTGATGTTGAGAGTGTCATCTCTTCATCTGTCATCTCTTGGGGAGCAGCATCAGAGCCAGGGACTTATTTAGGCCCAACAACCTGATAAAGAAGGCTGGTTCTGTTCTTGGGACGACTGTGGAACCTCTGGAGATGATGAGGCAAAGAAGGATTCTACATAACATCAAGAAAATTATGGAAAACCCTGAGCATCCTCTTCATGAGACTATTACACTGGTCAACACACAAAAAATTGTTTTACTTTTTTTTTTTTTACCAAATTTAGGATATGTTGGGGGTGCTGATTCCAAAAATCATATTGGTTTTGCTCAATCAGGTCAACTTTTTAAGCTAATGGCACTTGAAGTTTTTCACATTTTTTGTATATCTGTTCACTGATCATAGGAGTTTGAAGAAACAGAAGATCATGCTGTGATTAATGCACTTCGATGAGACTGAGTTTACATAAATATTTTCTGTATAATGTTTAGAACATTTAATAAACACACTTATATTTACTTACAAAACTATTTTGTGTATTTAAACCATTTTTAGATGTGAAATGTCAGCAAAAATTAACTGATGATGTGTAAAAACATAGTAACTTTAATACAGTAGACCATATTTGTCAAACTTAATTTTGCCAAAAAAATTGACATGATTGAGAAAAATGGATGTCATTTTAAAATTTTGTGGTGCAAAATAGTCCTAATTCCGTTGAAAAAACTTAGACAACTTTCAAAAAATGTTTTTTGTTACCCAGTGTTATACAACAACAGAGTGTCTTCAGTCAGAAGCTTCTTTAAATCCGCTGTAACACAAACCGCTACAGAAGATCCTTCCTGCCCACAACCATCAGAATCTACAACAACTCTGAAGAACCTTGAGGAACATGAGTTACACCAACGTTTAATTTCCCTTTGGGATTAATAAAGTATTTTTGAATTTGAACTGAATTAATGTTTAATTTTATTTTCATTTTACATCAGTATATCTGACTGTATCTTAAATGACCCTTCAAAAATTTGTTCTAATAAACCTCCCTATTTACTGACACCCAATAATGGAGTTTAAAGAGATTTTTCTCCTTGGAAAAAACACACCAGTGTTGGTGTTAGCATCAGTGTTTGTTAACAGAGATATAAATGGACACAAAATGAGGTTAAATCAAGACTTTATTCAAAAGATTAGAAACAGATTTACAAACAAATAAAACAGTCAGAAGACATTCATCTCCTCAATAAAGATAAAGAAAGAACCTCAGGAAGTAAAAATAAAACCCAAATATAACTTCTAATGTGTGATAGAAAGAAAACTGCTTCACCAGAACATTTTAAACTCGAACATGGAAAAAAAAAATTCACACAATTAAAATCCCATTAAAAATCAGCTCAAATTTAACACACTTTTAAAAATAAGAACCTTTTTGATCATCATTTACTTAGAAATAATAACAATCAAAACTTTAAACTTTAAACCCAGTTACCTTTATCAGATATAAAGAAATATACAAACAGGATATTTACACAGCTGGAAACTAATTTGGTCTGAAGTTTATTATTTAAATCTGTAGATAGACAACACAACAGCTCAGGAGAAAGGATGTTTAATTTATTTTATATGACTTTAATGTATATAACTTCTGGGAGTCTTTTGGAAATTAAATCTGTGAGTAAAATATGTAGCATAAACCAAACTAATATTTTCTATTAATGACAAATCAAATTAGACATCATAAAAAAAGCTGTTTATTTCCTCTCATCTATTTATTTTTTTCTACCCTAAGTCTCAGTTTTAGTAAATTTGTGTTTCATGCTTGTTTGAAGAAGCACATTGGATTGTTTTAAGCAGGAAACGCACTAAATAAATAAAGTTTAAATTGATTTGATATCACAGATACAGTTTATAATCAGAAATAACAAAAATAAAACCATTTCAGTGAGAGCTAATAAAAATCTCCAATTTAATTTATTCAGTTTATATTGGATAATGTGATGCCATAAAACCCTGATATTTATTTTTTATTTTATTTTTATTTATGTTTGATAAGAGAAATTATTAATAAGTGTGTGTGTGACTGTGTGTGTGTTTATATTCATGTTTGATTCATTAATAGACCAGAAAAACCAACACCAGAAAAGATAATCTGTAAAATTGGTGGATTTGTTGTAATTCATACAAACATATTCAACTGCTGATTAGTTTGGACTGAACTGAGTTTTGATGGTTTATTTAAAATATTATTAAAACATGTTTTAAATCTCTACAGTTAACCTTTAAACCAGATTTATTTATTTAGGATACAAAATCAAAGATAATTCCACATTACCTGTCTCTCTGTAAAATATTTCATTACACTTTTTAAAACAGTCTAATTATTAGTAATATATAAACTTTTTCTGTTAAATTATAATCCCATTCAATCCCATTTTACAGAGAAGATTGTGGTAAAAATCACTCCTTAGTTCAGTGCAAACTTCATCCTGAAGAGACAAGAAAGATCAACAATTACATAAAATACAAAAATATTAAAAGTTTAGAGTTCAGTTCAGATAAACATGTTATTTAGAAGATAACAGAAGGCTTAAAATTCATGATTCAAGCATTTAAATATCTGCTTACAATGCTTTATGAGGCAAACAGTGTTTATTTTATTCAAACTTTTTATAAACTAAAGCATTTTTCAGCAAATTAACGTTTCAATTTTTAATATAAATGATTAATGGAAGCTTTCTGAAAGCTTTTATTTAAATATTCTTAATAATTTCACAAATTTTAACATAGAGAAACTTTTCTTTAACTGTGGAAAAAAACAGCTAAAAGTCAGATTTCTGTTCCAGCTGCAGCAGGACAGAACAAATAAACATTTTATTACTCATTTATTTAGATTTAAAGTAGTTTGTTGAATAAATTAAATAACTCACGGTGTGCCTGGCTGTTTGTCTTTCAGGCTGTAGGAAGCATTTGCTGCTGGACCTCAGCATTTTCTACAGCTGTGAAATAAAAACACATCGTTTTCAGAAAACCTTCTGAAAGAGTTTTAATCTCAAACTACAGAAATCAGTTTACAAACAGATAACTAGAGAGGAGAGATTATAAGATAGAAACTAATTTTACTCACGAGATGGAGGACGCTTGGCTGGAAGGAAAAGAATAAACACAGATACAAAGATAGTTTTCAGGTTTTAATTGAACTTTTATTCAGTTTTCACATTCTCTGTAAACTGACTAAGACTTGTGTTGGATATTTGATAAAATTAATTTAAATAACTGATTTCTTTCTTTGTTTTGGGGTATAAACATCAACTGAAAGTCTAAAATCAGTAAACTGTCTAAAGACACATTTTATAACTTATTGTTTTCTCACCTCCCTTCTTTTTCCAAAGGACCAAGCCGATCACAGCGATGATAGCAAGAACAGCTGCTGCAACAACGATGGGGATGATCATCATGTTGGAACTTCCTGTGGAGAAAACAAACAAATTATATTAAACAGATGTTTTATATAAGAACCTTTAACAACAAATGTGACGGTTTATAGTTTCTGTAAGTTAGTTTGTCAGAATGGGTTCATTTTAAACTTTAATTTAGATGATTTATTCATTTGAATATTAATATGAATTTATCTTTATTCTAGTTACAGACCTCTAAGGTTTTCTGAACAACGTTCCACGTTCTAGATTAGTCAGTAGGAGAGATGGGGTCTTTGCTGTAGCTGCTCCAAAGCTGTGGAACAACGTTCTACTGTTCATCAAGTTCCCTCTTTGTTAAAGATTATAAAACACAGCTTACACACATTTATTTACTTTGGCTTTTAATTACAACTAAAGACAGAAATTATTATTAAAGATTAAAAAGAAAAAAAAGAGGAAAAAAAGCCTCTGGGAGTTTGTTTTTTTTTGGCCTCCAACACATAAAGGTATTTGAATACCTGAACTATTACACTCAACTAATTTATGTTTTCCAACTTCCTCCCATCTGATTTTAGTTTTACCTCCATTAGTCCTGATTTTTGTTTTCTCCAGTCTGGTGACGACGTCCTCCTTGGCTCCAGAGAGCTGAAACACACATTCATACTTGGTCCAGTCTTCAGGTGCAGAAAGATCAACGCTCATCTGGAAGGTCCCGTCGTTGTTGGGGAGGATCTCTCCTTTGGTCACACCTTCATGAATCTCCTCTCCATCTTTCCTCCAGAACATTTCAGCTCTGCTGGGATAAAAACCTGTAGCGTGGCAGCTGACTGCAGAGGAGGAAGTCTTCTGGAGGAGAGACACTGAGGGGAGATCTAAGAAGAAGAAAACATTTGTTTAGAGTTTGGCTGTTTATTATATTCAAAATTTATGTTATCTTTTTGCACTTTCAGTTACAGTTTTCTAGACTTGCCTTACTAAGTGTAATTAGGAAATGTAGACAGACAGGAAAAGGACAGATTTGTAAAAAAAGATTGAATGTTAAACTGAACATAAAATATTCAGAAGCCTCATAAACATTCACTTCATCACAAAAACAGGTCATGAGATTTTACCTGTTCTCATCAGGGAGCTCCTCCCATAATTCACATACTTCTTCAACCAGTCAGGACAAATCTGGGTAAGGTAATTCATCATGTAGTCAGCATTAGCCCCGTCCCACTTGTGTTTGGTGAGGACAGCTTGTTGTTTTGCAGCTGTCCATGTCTTTGTCTCTAAGTCCAGTGCTATGAAATCTTCACCATCATAAGCATCCTGATGAAATCCAGTGATCTTGTTGGTCTCATCATCCCATTCACAGCCATACATCCTCTGGATCATGTGAACACCTGAAAGACAGAGAGATCCTGCAGTAAACTGAGATAAAGTTTAGGACCAAAGGACACAAATAGAGGATCTTTATTTTCTGTTGGCAATAGATTAATAAAAACCACACACTCAGATTCAACATTTAATAACTGAACACATTAAACAGTTTATATCCTCTGTTTTCTATAAACACTCCATGTGTTTAACTTGGTGCTCCTTTCTGTGAATTAGAGGCAGAGAAACAGACTAATGAGGACTCCTGAAGAGCTGACAAACTTTAACCTGATGCTGGATTTAATATAAAACCTCTGAAACTCTGGCTGATCGGCCCAATATATAATATATAATCCTTTTTATTTGAGACACAACAGACAAACTGAGCCGAGGTTTTTAATAAGCTTCCATTCAGGAAGAGTTTTAGATCAGAATTAATCTTTAAAATCCTGACTATTTCCAGAGACAAAGATTAATAATAAATAAATTATCAAAACACTCTAGTGTGGAATATCTATAAATTTAATTAGTGTTCATTAAGTTCCAGTTTAATAATTCAGATTATTTTATTCAAATAGAAATTAAAAATCATTTTTAACAGAAATCATTTAAATAACCAGTAAATGATTCATATTTTGTTTAATAAAGTCAAATAAATATCTGACTGAGAATATTTATCACTAGATTTTTCAGTTATTCAACTAAATAATTCAATATTTAATAATTTAATCAGTTTATGAGTTTACTCTGATAAAAACTCTCCAGGTAGTTAAAGTTGTTTCCAAACTGCTGCTGGATTATTCCTCACAGATGAACAAACTGATCAGTCCAGGAGAGTTTAATCTAATCCAGTCTGTAGTTTGTGGAGGTAAATCTGTCTGTTAATAAAAACTGGAGAACTAAACTCATTTACTCTCATTTAAAGATCTGACAGAGAGCTCCGATGTGAAATGTAAAGAAGTTTGATTTTCTAACAGCTCACAGCTCAGATCGTCTGTCTGGAGGTTTGAGTTTCTGACTTTTAGTTTCTGACTCAGTTTTTAACGTTTGTATAAAAACTCTGATATTATCAACATTGCACCAGCAGCTCTTATTAAAAGTTAAAAGTGCAGTTTGTTTCTAATTTCTCCATGAGCCGTTTGTGTTCATGAGAGAAAAGCTTCAGTAAATTTAAAGTTCAGACGTCTGCAGCTCTCTGACTCTGAGGAAATGTTTCAATCTTTGTTTCTGTTTCCATGGAGGCTCCACCACAGGAAGTGTTGTTAAAAACTACAGATCCTGAAGGAGAAGTGTGTTATAAAGCCATCAAACTCAGAGTCTGCTTTCATCTGTGCTCTCTAATCCTCACAAGTGGAGCGCCTGTTTAGTGTTTAGAAAGAAGAAATCTCCACAAATCAGATTTCCACCTGGTTCATTCAGAAGAATCACCTCAGAAATAAATCAAATTCAATGGATTTTGTGAAATTCTATACAAATATCTTGACTTGAATCCCATAATCTCAGTTAAAGCTGAAACTTGTGCTGATTTGACTTGTGATAAAGAAACGAGCAGCAGGTTTTCCTCTCTGTCCTCCTGATGCTCACATCTCTCTGTGGGTTTCAGCATCTCAGCCAGAATCATCTCCGTCTGAACTCTGAGGCTCCGTCTGATCCGACAAATAAATCCTCAGCAGGCAGAGCGGGAATCTACGGCCCAGACCCACATTTATTACACTCTTATTAATACTGAACTCAACTGGAAACTTTCTGTTTGTCTGCAGCTCCAATATTAACAAGGAGGTTTATTTCAAGGCAGACTTTCTGGAGTCGGGCTGTTTCTAATATTATTATAAAGAATAAATGTTTATATTGTCATAAATATTGTCATATTGCTGTTTAACTAAACAGAATTTATTCCCTTTAAGTCTTTAACATAATGATTAAAACCAGACTTTACTAATAAATAACAAAAACACAATCAGATAACTTATTTTACTGTAAATAGTTTTACTGTTTTAAAAAGTCTTTCCTAAAGAAAAATAATTATTGTTTTTATTATTAAACTTTCTGATTGTATTAAGAATAAAGAATAGGAAAATTCAGATTTAAAACAAGTGGGAGCATTTTGTAAAAGTAATTACAATTAAATTAAAACTCCTCCAACATGTGGACTGAAACAAGGAGGAAAATCAAATAAACTCGATTATTGGGGGTCAGAAACAGGGAGGTTTATTAAAAACAGCTTTTTGTTTTAGATTCAGTCAGATAAACTGATGTGAAATTAAAATAAAATTAAACATTAATTACTGCTGTGGTCAGGTAGACCGGTTACAGAAACATGATGAACTTATTTCTCCAAATTGTTTTTAAAACTTTTTGGATTATTTCTCCGTCCGCTGTGTTTTTTAAATTCATTCTGGCGCCTGGTTCTGCTTCACGCGGTCAGGTGACTTACAACACTTTAATTCTCTGTTTGTATAAAAATATAAAACCATAAAAATACAGGAACAAGTCCCTGAACGTCTGAGCTGCATCCAGAAACAAAAATAAAGTCTTAAAGGAAACATTTACATCAGGACCACAGGGAGGACGGGGCGACCGCTTTCAGTGTTGCCATGGATATGTGTCAACAAAAACTCGGGTTAGCGTCGCTACAGGATTCATTAAAAATTAATGTGTTCACTCTGCAGGAAAAAGCTTCTCACTGGAAGTAAGTTATTTATGCTAGAAGCAGAAAAATTATGAAACGGATAAAAAAGCGTGAACCTTCGGGATTCGAACCGACGTCTTTTACCGGACAGACGGGAGCTAACAGCGCCTGATGCTGACAGGATGTTCAAACTCCACCTGCTGAGGTCATGGTGTCTCCTCGTCTCCTGTCCTCAGGAAGACTCTCAGCTTCTCACCAGTTCCAGCAGAAACACGTCGTCTCTTTATTCACAGCAAATATAACAAAGTTTATGGTCAGCCTCCTTCACACGAGATTAAACTGTGAGGGAGGAAAATACTGCCTCCTTCACACGAGATTAAACTGTGAGGGAGGAAAATACTGCCTCCTTCACACGAGATTAAACTGTGAGGGAGGAAAATACTGCCTCCTTCAGACGAGATTAAACTGTGAGGGAGGAAAATACTGCCTCCTTCCAAACGGTTAGTTTGATGGAGAAGGAGAAATATAGAAAACCTGCCACATGTCATCTGTTGACCCTGAACTTCTGCTAAATAATTTCTCACTGGAAGCAAATCATTTAAACTAGCAGCAGAAAAATAAAACATTAAACAGTCAAAGAAATGAGAGAAGATCTGAGGAATCGAACCCTCAACTCCCACATGAACAGCAGGAGCTCCAAATATTTTACTGACAGAGCAGAATATAAATCAGATTTACTGGAAGTTATTAATCCAAGTTAATAATCTAAATTATTAATCCAGGTCTAGTTTAGTTAAATGCTTTCTTAGGAGGAGACAGTCTCTATTTTTCCAGAAGTGGACTGATCAACAGCTGAACAACTGAAAATATTAATAATTTGCTGATATTGTTAAAAATAAAAAGATCAGAAACATTTAAAAATGAGGACAAGAGGAAATGTTTTTAAAAAGTAATTAAAGTTGAATCTAAACTCCAGAGTTTGTTCTGTGAAGTGTTGTCAGTAAGATCAGGAAATGTTTGTTGATCTTTCTGTAGGAAGAAAACTGGAAGATATTTATTCAGACTTCAATAATGACTGACTTGATTAAATAAGAAATAAATCTTCTCATCAGTCTGCAGCATTGCTCCTGTGTGCTCAGTGTGGAAATAATCATAAAAACTGTCATCATAAGTTTAATTTAATCAATGAACTGTTTAGAAATGAATGGAAGAAAATGAAGGGAAAGTTCTCGTTTTATTTTGTCTGTTAGAGACAGAACTTAAAGCTTCCTCAGACAGAAATCTATAATGAAGAAATACACCTCTAGTAAAGGTGATTTATTTATTAACTTTAGTTCTGCTGTAGAATTATTCATGGATGGAGAAACAGATCAGTATCTCTGTGAGTGTGTGTGTGTGTGTGTGTGTGTGTGTGTGTGTGTGTGTCAAACTTGCAACAAACACATCAATAAACACTAAACCAATAAACAAAATAAACAAACCTCCAGTTTGGTTGAAGCGTTGCTTTAAAATTTCAATGTTGGCTTTGAAGACCTGCTGTGAACCCTGGAAGTTCCCCGTCTCTCTCTCCCAGTATTGTTGATCTGTGTTCTTCTCCATCCAGTCCTGTTTGGGTTCTGTCTTCATGGTGTTACTGTCATAATAATCAGTCTGAACTTCATCAACCAAACCGACAGCAACAAACTCTGGGAAGTTTGGGATTTGTGAAGATCCAGTGTAGAAATACTTCAGGGAGTGGGTCACTGAAAAAAAAAAGATTAAGAATTTAAAATTACAACTAAATAAATAAATAACTGAACGTTATTTATTCACACAAATAAAATAAACCACAAAAATTGCTGATATATAATAAAACTGCTGAACATTAAAAAATAATAAATTAAAAAATCTTTCCCATGATTTTAAAACATTTCATTTTAGACCAGTTTTTACTACAGGCTGTATTTTTACCTTTTGTGTTTTTTAATGTAGCTATCTGTCAGTCAGGTCAAACACCACTTTAGTTTAAAGATAATTCATTCCTGCTCTGACTGTTATTTAATTATTTTACTGTTTGTTGTTGAATCATTGGGATCAGAAGATGCAGTTTCATTTTAGCAGGAATATTAAACAATCTTGTCTTTTGTTCCTATTATTCTTAACGGCTGTGTTTCTTCTCTACATTTCAGCATTTCAGATGTTTTATATAAAATAATGTTAATGCCCACTGAATTTCAGGTTTTGAAGCTTTTAAAATTCAAACAAGACATTAAAATAAATCAATCCTCCAGATGTGTGTGCAGGAGAGTTTTTGTACAGACAGTAAAACCTCTGCCTCTTCCTGACTCTGCCCTCTGCTGCTGGATGGAAGAAAATCAAATCTCCACAGAAATGACATCAAGTGGTTCCCAGTTTATTGATCCAGCAGTAAAGAGTCATTTAATGATCAGAGTTTAAATCAGACAGATTTCTGTGGGATGTAATGAAGACAAACTAACAAATCAAACTGAAACTCTTCAAAACAGTCCAATCTAAAAGTTGGATCTAGAATGATAATAATGATCTGTAACAACCAAGAAGGAAGCTGTTTGTTTTTAATAACTGTCTTTGTTTTAGGGCCTTAAATAACATGAAGTGACAGCTGGCTGCTAAGATATCATCCAAACCTCCAAATTTAATTAGTTTCCTTTTGTTGACAAGTTTTCATCCAAAAAATCAACTCAAGTTAAATATATGTGATGGAAACATAAAGCTTGTTAATTTATACTGATTATAACCCACTGAGAGACTTTTAGGATCAGACTCACCTCATTTTTAACCACGTTCAAATTTATTTTACCTCCTTATTTATAAATTTACATGTTTTTGTGCTGAACATTGCTGAATAATTAAAATATATTGTCATTATCCAACCTATATATATATATGTTAAAGATGGTAAAAGTAACTTAGGTTATTTAAATGTGACACAGCAAAAAGAGAAAATCAATAACATTTTCTACCCTACAAACATGAATAAAAAAGACCTAATTTATTGGATTTTCAGAATAAACTGGAACAACTGAACCAATAATGATGAGAAAACTTTTTAAACACAAATGTTTTCTTGCTTCCTGTTTTCATCCACAGAGTTTATTAGAACAGCTGTTAAATTCCTTCAATAATCAACATGATGTCTACAAATAAAAGCAAACAATAAAATGTGAATTTACCAGCTGCAGCGCTGTGGATCCCCAACAGAAGGACAAAGATGAAGGTTTTCATCGTTTCTGTCGAAACTTCAATCCTGACAGCAGCTCAGTGTTTGTCTTCTGTTAAACTGACTCCAAACCTCCAGATCCAGGGTTTATATCCTCAGAGTGACGTCAGAATCAGTCTGAGCCAATCAGAAAAGACTCTGAGCCTGAACGTCACTTAAATCCAGGTTAAATTCATCCTCTGAGGTTCTCAATGAAAGTGAAACTAAAATCTGCTCATTTTAGGCTCTGATGCTTCATGTTGGTGAGATTTGATGATCATCCTGGACCTTTAGAGACATTCTCTACCTTTTTATTAATTTTATTATGATTTTTATTTGCCGTTGTTAAATTGTATTTATTTATATAGTTTGTTTTTGTTAAAATAATTAAGAACACATTTATTTTATTACAGATGAAAGTCCACCACAGTTTACACTGTAGGCTGATTTAGGAGAGACAATAACAGCTTTTTGGAGTTATGATGGAGCTGATTTTGACACAAATCCTGATTTAATTCTCATTAAATGATCTTATTCTTTCACTGAAGGACACAGAGAGTTTCTGTGGTGAAGGGCGCCCTCCAGTGGTTCAAAGTGGTCAGTGTTTGTGTGATTTTTGGAAGTTGCTGATTTTAAACAGATCTTGGTATAACTTGATGATAAAACATGAGGTTCCTGCAGCAGACTTTCACTCCATCGTTTCCTGATAAAAATAAAACCCAATCAGATGAAAGAAGGAGAATAAAACTTTAATCAAACATCAGAGGAGTCTGTGAGGATCAGTGAAGCTGGGTTCAAAACACCGACTGAAGACAAACTGCTCCCTTTCTCTCAGGTTTACAGGAAATTAATTTATGTTCTGTTTTATTTGCTGTAAGTCCTTCTTGTCACCAGGGGGCGCTGCTGTGACAACACAGGACAGGAACTACAGTAAAACAGACACTTTGTTCTGTAATGATAAAGTTTATGAGTTTAACTTTGTCTCCTGTTTCTTTGTAACCGTTGTTGTTTTAACATTTAACACTTTTGTGTTTTATAGGACTGTTATTGTTTCACTTTGGGACTAAATCATTTCTATAGTCAGGTTTAAATGTTTAAATAAAGAAAGCTAACACACTTTCAGTCTTTTATCTTGACAAAGTGCTGCGTTTTATTCAGACTGAGGCTTGAAGAAGAAAGAGACAGTTTGTGTTTAATCAACTTTATAAAACTCACAGATCAAATCCTGAAGCAATAACTACTGATGGAGACGCTGACAAACTATTAAAATGACTTCCTGTTTACAGCAAATAAATCCCAATAATAGTTTTACATTCATGTTGAATTATTGATGATGAAGATCAGCCTCCTCATCTTCAGAAGGATTACCTGTCAGGTAAACTTTAAACGTCACCGTTTGTAAATTAAATAACTTTAAATGTTTAAAACAATAAGAACCTGGTTAAATTGTTACAGAATATTGTTGTTTTTAAATTTAATATTTTCATGTTTGAGAGTTTCAGAGCAGCCAGTTTATAAATATCACCTGCTGTCGAAGGCAGAGGGTGTGTGTGTGTGTGTGTGTGTGTGTGTGTGTGTGTGTGTGTGTGTGTGTGTTTGTCTGTACTGTCAGTAAAATATCTCACAGGAACCAGAAGACGGATTTGAATAAAACTCAGAAAGAATAACTGGATGAACATCTACAGCTGAATCAATCCTGGTCAAGATGGCCGCCACAGCTAAAGCAAACTTAGCAAAAACAAAAAATGGCTCCAACTCAGTTCATTTTATAGATACTGAGCTAAAACTGTAGTGTGGTAGTAGCTGAGAGTCATCCTCAACACATTCTCCAAGCATTGACAGACTCGTCAGATGTGGCTGTGGCGGCCATCTTGAATTAAACTCTGGTGAGAGGCGGCGGGCGACATGCATTCCTTCAAGGAGTCTTTTTACAGCAAAGAAAAAAAGCAGATAAACTGCTGTTGTTGCTAAACTTTTAGTAAATATAAGATTTTAATCTTCATAAATGTTATTTATTTTCATTCCATAAAGTTTTTTAATGTTTAAATAAATCTTCCAGTTTTTTGTGGATAAATTAGGAAACAACAAAACTGCAGCAGATCTGAGAACTGCTTCTGCTATAAAATCTCAGATTTAAACATTAATTTTTGCTCCGACACGTTTCTCTTTATAAAGAGCAAAGTTTGGAATATTTTGTTTATCTGAAATTACTGGAAACTTTAACTTTAAAAGAACGACTAGAAACCTGTAAAACAACAAACTTTTATTCATTTCTAGTTTTCAAGCAGCTGTATTTTCTGTTATTGTTTATAATCTGATCGTAACTCTTCTTTAATTAATGTTTTTGTTTTATTTTTTAGTTTTTAAAGCCTTTTATTGAAAGGTGTGGATTAATATTTCTGCTACAGTCAAACATTTTTACTGGAGAGTTGCTTTTTTCTTCTCATGTTTTTGTTTTAATTTCAAATAAACCTGAATGAATAAATAATAAAATTTATACAAAACAAACTGTCAGATACTGGATCCTGAGCAGAGACTAAAATGTATTTCACAAATTAAATACTGAGAATCATGTTTAGTAACATGACTCATTCCACAAACATGAAGTGTCTTTTTAAGGTGTGGCTGAGCGAGAAGTCAGCAGAATCCAAACCTTCTTCATGAGACACAACAGGAAGGTGAGCACAGACAGAAACACAGTTAAACATGAATTTATCCTGACAACACAAGGTGAACACATGAACTGGTGATGAGCTGGAGGAAGACAAGGGTAGATATCTGCTCCTTCATCTGAGAAATGAGTCAAAATGAGAGAGAACACCGTTAGCCAGACAAGCCTGGACATAAAAATAAATAAAAACAAACAAGGAAGTGACAGAGAAGCTAAAATGGGAGGAGAGCGAGGCTAACAGGAAGAAAACAGCAGAGATCATCAGACTGAGACAATTGTAGACCAAACCAAATGACCTGCACTTGTATACCGCTTTATCTGGTCCATGGACTCCAAAATGCTTTACACTACAATCATTCATCCACCCATTCACATACTGATGGTGGTAAACTGCATTGTAGCCACTTGTGTCAGTCTGGGGCAGACTGACAGATGTGAGGCTGCCTTTACATCAGTACCACCGAGCCCTCTGACCACCAGGCAAGGCAGGTAAAGTGGCAACAGCTTAGACAGACGGAAACCCACTGGTTACAAGACAAACCCCTACCTCCTGAGCCACCGCTGTTAGTTTCGGAACTGACATCTTTGCATTTAGCTTCTGTCTGCCTGACTTATATTAAACTTCTTCCTTAATGTCAAACATCATCAATATTAAAGTGTTTTATAATATTTCTGTTTTAGTATAATAGATGTAATCTCTCTTTAAAAACATCCTCTACCACTTGTGTCAAATTTACTGAGGAATCTTTCTGTTTTATTTCTTCAGTTTTGTAGCAACAAGAAAGATTCTCACTTCTGTCTTGTTTAATTATTATTCTGAGTGTCAAGGAATGTAAGTTGAGATCAGCTCTAAACACACTCTCAGACCAGTGCAAGTAAAGGATATTGCTTAAGACAGCAATAAAGAGACTGTGTGTGTGTATGTGAACGTAATACAATTAGGACATGACTGAGCATAAAAATTAAAGTATTAATGGATGTATGAAATAAACATTGTATTTTTAGTCATGTGGTTGATTATTATAGCAAAACTAGGATTACTTATAATTAGTTAGCACAAATAGTGTGTTTCTGAACTCAGAACAATGTTTTGCTCATTCTACATGTCTGATGAGGATTACAAGACTAGTGGCTGTTGAGGAAGTAGTCCTGAACAGTTGAGGCAAAATGAGAAAGTTTGTTTGAAGCTGCAAGTACCAAATATGGATGGAGTGGATGGAGAAAAGTTTCAGGAGTGATTTGTGACAAAAGAGTGGCAGCAAAGGTCAAAGGTCAAAGTAAAGGTTTACAGACAGTGGTGAGAGCAGCCATGTTGTTTGGTTAGGAGACAAAAAGACAGGAGACAGAACTGGAAGTGGCAAAGCTGAAGATGTTGAGGTTCTCCTTGGGAGGGACAAGGATGGACAGGATTAGGAATGAGGTCATCAGAGGTCCAGCACAGGTTGAAGGACTGAGAGATAAAGTTAGAGATGGTTTGGACATGTGCAGAGGAGGGACAGTGGGTATATTGGTAGAAGGATGTTAGAGATACAGCTGTCAGGAGATGGAAGTAGTTGGAGTAAGGACAGAGGACACAGAGAATTAGATCAGGATTTGTGTCAAAATCAGCTCCATCATAACTCCAAAAAGCTGTTATTATCATCCTTACAGGTTTGGTGAACTTTCACCAATAATAAATGTTTTAACAATAACAAACTACATAAATTCAAACTAATATGAAAACCAAAACAAAAGGTTGGAAAAAAGAGTCCAAAATGATTATCAAATCTCACCAACATGAAGCCATCAGAGCCTAAAATTAAACTTTAGACTATTGTCCCCAAGGGGAAATTCTTTACCACAAACCAGCCCCTACACTCCCATCACCAAGTACAATGGCATACAGCATGAAACAAAGCATAACATAAGACCACTCAAGGTTCGACATAAAATGATGTCCTCAGCGGGGTCTGTTATTTAGGGCAGCTATAATTGTGGGCATCAGACGTTTCCTAAAACGAGCCCTCCTCCACTGTAATGTTCTACATCTGAGCAGATTTAAGTTTCACTTTCATTCATAACCTCAGAGGATGAATTTAACCTGGATTTAAGTGACGTCCAGGCTCAGAGTCTTTTCTTCTTATTGGCTCAGACTGATTCTGACGTCACTCTGTCCTTCTTCACCTGAAACACCGGAAATAGAAAACTCATTTTTAACAGAGGACAAACACTGAACTTCTGTCAGGATTGAAGTTTCGACAGAAACAATGAAAATCTTCATCTTTCTCCTTCTGTTGGGGATCCACAGCGCTGCAGCTGGTAAATTCACATTTTATTATTTGTTTTTATTTACAGTCGAGGCTCCTGAGTTTAAATATTAGTGGAGCGGAGAAACATTTCCTGAAAGCTCGTCTGTGTTTCTCCCTCTCCAGCTCTTACTCAGTATTATGGGAGGATTGTTTATGAGACGCTTTCATAATAAAAATGACTTTTGAATCGTGTTAATTCCAGATCCTGTATTTATTCAGAGACTTTGAGGTGAAGCCAGAAGTCTGTTGGTGTAACCTGAGCGCCTCCTGGAGTCTTGAATTGTCATCTTGAATTGAGTTGCAGCCATAATGTAATCAGTTGTTAAAGTGAAATGACTGTTTTCTGAAAGCTTCATTACAGTACATCCACTGGTTCAGGAGATATTTTGCTAACAGACAGACACAGTTGATTCTAATGGTTAATATTGTAGTTGTATTTTTTCTATTTTACCAACAACGATATGCCGTTTGTAGGTGTTGTTGGAGGGGCAGGATAAAAAATAAAATAAAACAAACAGATACAAGGGGATTTCTGGATTAGATTTATGAGTAAAACCTTTACATTAATAATCTAAATTAACAAAGATAAAAGTGATTAAAAAAAGCTTCTGTTGTATAATTTTAAAAACTAGTGGTGTGTGCATATATAGTATATTCACCCTTTTTGCTTTAAAGCCCAACCATGATGTTCAGAAGCCACACAGTTAGTTTGATGATCCACAGGTGGATCTTATTTAATTTAGATAGACATGAAAATAGACCTACAATGTTGTAGAAAATGCCCTGTTGTATATCTCCTCTCTGTTTTTAATTTTCTGTGTTTGGTTCATGTCCGGTCTGTCTGCTCCAAGCTGCTGACTGATCATTTATCTTCTAAATTTAGTCTCACAAATTGATTTTTAAACAGAAAATCTCTACTGTTGGTCACAGCAGGTTAAATACTCCACTCCTGCATTTAATAAGATCCCATAAGGTCTAGTTTTAGTGTCCATATCAACGAGCTAAAAGCAGCAGAGTGGGTCCATGAGGCAGAATTATTTCTGGAGTTTCCTGCAGTTCAGATCACTGCTGACAGGGAGAAATGATAAATCTACTGGTAAATGAGGCGGTGAACTGTCCTGCCGGATAACTACAGATGAGGAAAAGACTCTCATTAAAAACCACCTAAAGACATTTTAAATTCTATTTAAAATAGTTTAAAAACACACAGAATAAAATAATACACAGCAAGCTAAGTAATAAAGTAATTTACATTATGTGTTAGGAAGAACTACTTTTTAGGGTGAATGATTTATTTATTTTGTTTTTTTAGGTAGGGCAGCTCCCCATCTGCCCTTAAGGACCAACCACACCTATTTATTTGTAGGCTGCATATAGATTCTTCAAGGAATTTCATAGCTGCTCTAATAAACTTTGATTTTGTGGAAGAAAATTCTGATGATGAAATGTAGAGAAGAAACACAACCTTTAAGAAAAATAGGAACAAAAACAACAAAAAAAGAAGATAAAAGTTTGTTGAGTTTTCATGCTAAAATGAGACTGCATCTTCTGATCACAATGATTCAACAACAAACAGTAAAATAATTAGATAACAGTCAGAGCAGGAATGGATTATCTTTAAACTAAAGTGGTGTTTGACCTTTTTTTAATTTTAAAAAAAGGGTTAGGGTTATATATATATATATATATATATATATATATAATTTTATTTTATTTTTTTTATTTTTTTCAGTGATTCACTCCCTGAAGTATTTCATCACTGGGTCTTCACAAATCCAAAATTTGCCAGAGTTGGTTATTGTTGGTGTGGTTGATGAAGTTCAGATGTTTCATTATGACAGTAACACCATGAAGGCAGAACCCAAACAGGACTGGATGGAGAAGATCACAGATCCAGAACACTGGGAGAGACTGACTCAGATATCTCTGGGTAAACAGCAGACTTTTAAAGCTGACATTGAAATTTTAAAGCAGCGCTTTAACCAAACTGAAGGTTTGTTCATTTTGTTTAATGGTTTAGTGTATTATTGATGTGTTTGTTGCCAGTTTGACACACACATACAGTTGAAACCAGAAGTTTACATACACTATATAAAAAGACATATGTATTTTATTCACACTGTCTGATGTAAAAACAGAATAAACTTTCCCGTTTTAGGTCAATTAGGATTTTCAATTTTTTTTTTATTTGCTAAATGCCAGAATAATGAGAGAGAGAATGTTTTTAATGCAATTTTTATTACTTTTTTCAAAGTCAAATGTTTAAATACACTAAGATTACTATGCCTTGTTGTGGAAAAAAACTTAAATGAAATCACTCAAACAGATTAATTTATGTATGGTGCATGACATACAGAGAGCCTTAAAGACAATAACAATTAACATCAGAATCCCAGCTCCGAATCAAGAAACAAGAATTATTCAATTTATGACGTTCAGCAAGCGTTTCTTCATTGAAAGAAGCAACAGGAACATTTTCACTTAACAAGCTCAAATCTGCTTGTTTGGTGTTTGTGTGTGGTTTATATCACCCTTTGTTGAGTGCACTGTCCGAGTCGGTCCACCCTCACACGCCACATCCAGTCTGCCACGTCCCCGTCGTTCCACGGACACTCATTCTTCCAATGTCCTCTGTCACCTGTTGTGCAGATTGTAGCTTTTCCTTCAGCCACGGCGGCCATGCTTTCTTTAATCTTCAGGTTTTAGAAAAGTAGTGTGGAATCTTGCCAAATCTATGGGTTTAAGCTTTTTGCTAACAAAAAAAAAAGTTTGTCTGCTCTTCAGGAGTCCTCATTAGTCTGTTTCTCTGCCTCTAATTCACAGAAAGGAGCACCAAGTTAAACACATGGTGTGTTTATAGAAAACAGAGGATATAAACTGTTTAATGTGTTCAGTTATTACATGTTGAATCTGAGTGTGTGTTTTTTATTAATCTATTGCCAACAGAAAATAAAGATTCTCTATTTGTGCTCTTTTATCCTAAACTTTATCTCAGTTTACTGCAGGATCTCTCTGTCTTTCAGGTGTTCACGTGTTCCAGATGATAGTAGGCTGTGAATGGGATGATGAGACCAACAAGATCACTGGATTTCATCAGAAAGGTTATGATGGGGAAGACTTCATAGCACTGGACTTTGACACAAAGACATAGACAGCTGCAAAACAACAAGCTGTTTTCACCAAACACCAGTGGGAGAATAACAGGGCTTTTATTAACTACATGTTCAATTACTTTAGCCAGATTTTTCCTGACTGGTTGAAGATGTATGTGGATTATGGGAGGAGCTCCCTGATGAGAACAGGTAAAATCTCATGACCTGTTTTTGTGATGAAGTGAATGTTTATGAGGCTTCTGAATATTTTATGTTCAGTTTAACATTCAATCTGTTTTTACAAATCTGTCCTTTTCCTGTCTGTCTACATTTCCTAATTACACTTAGTAAGGCAAGTCTAGAAAACTGTAACTGAAAGTGCAAAAAGATAACATAAATTTTGAATATAATAAACAGCCAAACTCTAAACAAATGTTTTCTTCTTCTTAGATCTCCCCTCAGTGTCTCTCCTCCAGAAGACTTCCTCCTCTGCAGTCAGCTGCCACGCTACAGGTTTTTATCCCAGCAGAGCTGAAATGTTCTGGAGGAAAGATGGAGAGGAGATTCATGAAGGTGTGACCAAAGGAGAGATCCTCCCCAACAACGACGGGACCTTCCAGATGAGCGTTGATCTTTCTGCACCTGAAGACTGGACCAAGTATGAATGTGTGTTTCAGCTCTCTGGAGCCAAGGAGGACGTCGTCACCAGACTGGAGAAAACTAAGATCAGGACTAATGAAGGTGAGGCAAAAAGAATAATGAAGTAAAGAAGCCAAAAACAAAACACCTGTCAGTTTAGTGTAGTGGTGCAGAAGTTCATGCACTTTTATGGGACTAATACAAACCTTTGTTCCCTTGTATATTTTGTTTTTTTTATTTTTAAACTTTTTCTCACAGTTTTTAACACTGGACCAGTATTGTGTAGAATAATCCTAAATGTGATGCTAAATTTCACATATGTGAGTTACTTTTTCTTTAAAGGAAAAGCTGAGAAGCGATTTAAAGAATTTGAATATTGTCTACTACATTTTCTGGCTAATGTTTGTGGAGTATGTGTAACTTTGTTTCTGTGAAACCACACAGGCATTAACAGCTGTTACCTCCACCGAGGAGGTTCTGTTTTCAGTGGTGTTGGTTTGTTTCTCTGTCTGTTAGCAGATTATTAAACCCTCCTGTGGTCAGATTGTCCCGAAGTTACAAGGGCTTCTCTCTCTCTCTCTCTCTCTCTCTCTCTCTCTCTCTCTCTCTCTCTCTTGTTTGCTGAAATTTCTGCCAAAGATGAGTTGTGAGCTGATCACAACTAATTTGCTGATCACAACTAATTTTTGAGAGATTTCTACCTTTACCTGGTGTTTTTAATACAATATTTACACTTACATTCATTTCTTTATTACAGTTTGATCTTTGTTGATGATTTCTTTCTATGCAGGTGTTAGTACTCCTGACAACAAGACCTAATTTGTGAATAATTTTTAAATAATTTTCAGCAGGATGGTGGTTATAATGAAATGATGTGTTTAACTGCAGAGTGTGTAAAAATTCTGTGTTAAAGATTATTCATTACACTACTCTCAGTTTATTTTTAAAGAACACTTTTCTTGATTTGTTTAAATATTCATTTTAGTAAAACAATTTTTAATAAACATAATCTGATTATATAGTGATTAAACAGTGGGAATGATTTAGTTTCAGGTTCTTCTCCTGCTGGTGTTGGGGGGGTTGTTGTTGGAGTTCTGGTGGGCATCATCATCATTATCATCATCATCATCATCATCACCGTTGGAGTCATGTGGTGGAGAAGATTGAATAAAGGTGAGAAAACACATTAAACCTGCTTTCTTTGTAACATGTAGCTAAAACTTGTGTTTGTCTTCATGTTCCTGTAACGTCTGACATTACACAATGAGATGCACAAATATGAGATCTTACAGGTGCTGGTCATAAAATTAGAATATCATGAAAAAGTAGATTGATTTCAGTAATTCCATTTAAAAAGTGAAACTTGTATATTATATTCATACATTACATACAAACTCATATATTTCAAATGTTTATTTCGTTTAATTTTGATGATTAC
>NC_051434.1:2500309-2506374 GCF_001649575.2 Kryptolebias marmoratus | reverse complement strand
AATAATCAAAATTAAACGAAATAAACATTTGAAATATATGAGTTTGTATGTAATGTATGAATATAATATACAAGTTTCACTTTTTAAATGGAATTACTGAAATCAATCTACTTTTTCATGATATTCTAATTTTATGACCAGCACCTGTATTCTAATAGTTTATTATTAATGATGAAGATAGAAAATGTCATTGTTGTGTCTGTTTAACTTCAAATTAAAAACATCTGTGCTGTTTTTTTAATTTCAGGATTTAAATGGACAAATGGTAAGTAATTCAAATATTTATCTTTCTGTTTTGTATTAAAGTTGCTTGTGATTTTTAAATAAAAAGTTTTTGTAATTAAACTGAACAATTCTGTAATACCACTTATCTTAAAATGTAATTTCTCCTTTTCACACGAAATGTCTTGTTTTGAAGCTTCTGACACCTCATCCTCTTCTCCTGAAGACCCAGAACCTCAGAAAGTGAGTACACCTTTATAAAACTGTTTTTCACACTGTTGTTGTTTCAGTTTTATTTAAATATGATTTTTCCCTTTGACTTTCTTGTTCATTAATCTGTCTTGAAAATGTTTTGTAAACCTAAGAATCTGCTGTTTGGAATAAACAAAAGTTGAATTTCTTGAACTTTCTCAACAGGAAATCAGTGAAAAGCAGAAGATGATGGATACCAACAGCTGAACACACAAACAAAATAATCCATCTGTGGCACATAAAAATTTGATTGTTTATTGCCGGATTCCCTTCCTGATACAACCTGCTTAAATGTTTGGATCTCATGGTTATATGAGCTGGAAGCTGGGTAATCAAACAGCTGGTGACGGACGTGTCTGATCTTTATTTTTACATCATAAATGAGTTTCATATGATGTGCTTTTAACAGGATGCTGTGAACAGGAAAGATAACTTCATCAGCTTCTGACTGACACTAATCTGTCCTTCACTGATAGGAGAGATGCTCTTCCTCTTCCTCATCCCCTCTGCCTCTTCTTACCTCAGTGTTTTCCAAAACATACGTTCTTTTAGCTTTGTCTGGTTTATCTGTTATTGTTGTTGAAGTCCAGCAGCGATAACTTCAGTTTAAAAACTGTAACTTGAAGCGATAAGTTGAGCTACAGAAATCACTGACAGACGCCTGTTTTTACATCCTGCTTGAACTCGTTCCCAGCTGAGAACTCCAGTCCATCCAGATGTTTCTCTTTAACCTCCTGTGATCTTGGACGAGACGCTGACCCACTAACCACCGGAGGACTCCTGGGTCCAGTTCTGTCTCCTGTCCACGTGTCCAGCTGGGGACTGATCCACCCCTGATGTCCCTCAGACAGAGAAAGTAGCAGCTGTGATCCAAAAAGGCTTTAAGTTCTGGTGACAAAAATAAAACCAATGCTTGGTCTGAATATTTACCTACAAGATGATAAGAACAATTCTTATTTCCTGATCTGATCCTTCCTTAAACTAATCCTAACACCTGAGCCAGACTTACTAACACTCTTCAGATTAAAAACCTGAAGAGAAAATCTAAGTCAAAATGGTCCTAAATGTAATAAACCTAAACTTAAAACCTTACATTTCAAAGATCTTGTTCAAAAGATTCTCATATTTTAGATAATTCACAATCAGAAATACAACAGTATTGGTAATGTTATATTTATGGTATTTATCATTTTGAGCTGATTTGTGTTATTTGGATGTTTGAACAACCTGCAGAGCTGAAACAACTCTGAGGTTGGAGCCAAACCAGAGAATTGAACACAGACACTATCTGCAGGGTTTATAAGTGTACATTTATCTTGTTAAATGAAAAACCTGTGTGTGTAAGCGTGTGTGTGTATATATATATATATATATATATATATATATATATATATATATATATATATATATATATAGAGAGAGAGAGAGAGAGAGAGATAGATAATGCTTTGTATTTGAATATATGGAAAACCTATAAGTTGTCCATATATGTAAGAAGTCAGAACTTAACCAGTTTTTTATAATTAAGGAAAAGCTCTTTGTTTAATTTTGTGATAATAAAAACACAAACACAAGTGTTTTTGGAAATCATCACTTCAGCAAATTGATTTACATTTGAACTCAGATGTTAAACTTTGTTAAAACTGATGAAACAAGTAAAACTAATATTTGTCTTTAAAATCATTGTAGGTGATGATTAAAATGACTAAAAAATAAGTGTTACAGGTTTTTAATTGTGTTATAAGACAGTTATCTGACTTGAACTCTAAATGTTTACTTGACTTACTGCTTTTGTTTAGTCATTTTTTTAAATCATTTTTGTATTTCCAGGTTTTTGATAAAATTTGTGCTTAAATGAGGAGCAACTTTACCAGATTGTTTTCTTTGTACAGTGAGATTATTTGTTTGTTTTTAATTAAATGGATTTTCCTTTGGTGAAATGTTTTGATGTAGAAATTTAAAACTTAATATTTTAATTAACACAACCATCAGCACTCACTGCAGTCAACCCTATTCAGCATTTATTGGCTTTAATGTACACTATATTGTCAAAAGTATTAATTTACCCATTCAAATCATTGAATTTAGGTGTATAAAAGCAAACACCTAGGCATGCAGCCTGCTTCTACAACCACTAGTTAAAGAATCGGTCACTCTCAGGAGCTCAGTGAATTTCAGTATGGTACTGTGATAGGATGCCATCTAAGCAATAAGTCCAGTCAGGAAATTTCCTCATTGCTAAATATTCCACAGTCAGCTATTAGTAGGGTTGCCAACTCCTTGAAAAATAAGGGACACCTCATTGCAGGGCTGGCTGACCCCCATTACCTTCACCCCTACCAGTGTGATGATTCACCCCTCCCTCCCCACTGCTTTTCTTGCTCTGAAATTTTAATTAGTAATTTTAATAGCTTAGGCCAAGCCCACCTTGCATGAGTAGTGATGGTGAAACCGAGGCTTCCTGAAGCACTGAACCACTTTGAGACAGTTGCTCAGAAAATGGCCTATTGTGTCGAAGCACTCGAGACACCCTAAAATAGCGACATCTAGTGGTTGTTTTTGTGTACTACAGTTGACGTGAATGAAATTGATAACTATTTAAATCACGAGTCTGTGTTTCATTCATACCGTTTTCATTAAAGCTCATGTTCTCCAACGAAACCTGTGTTTTTGTTTTTATAAACTGAAAGGAAGATGTTACAATAAACATGATCTTTATTAACAATAGTGACACCTTGTTCTGTTGGACTGTAAATATCATTATTATTCCATGAATTATTATTTTCATTTAATACTACCTGAGAACTTATAACTTTATGCTACGATGTCATGATAGTGATTCACATAAGAAGAAACTTTGAATGACATTAAAAGATTTTAATTCATTCTCACAAATATTTTTAAATACACTCAAAATCACACACAATCACTCAACCTGTCTAAACTCAGACTCTCACAGACTCAAATCCATGCACACAACCACTCAACTTCCGACTCTCTCTAACTATATCTCGCTATTTCAAATTTGTGCAAAAACACGTCCACCTTCCCAAAAACCCACAGTTTGGGTGGATATTCAGTCTCATTTTTAAGCCTTGAGAATAACTACAAGACCCGCCCACTCCGGAGCTGCGCGTCACAAGAAGCTCGAGACACTAAAAAGAATGAGGCCTCGTTAAAATTTAAGAACGATTTATGTGTGAGCTGTTCTCTGTGTGATTCTGAACCTGAAACTGTGAAACACTTGTTCTGGAACTGCATCTCTACTACCACCTTCTGGGAAGAAGTAACTCGGTATATCCAAAGGAAGGTTGACTGTGGTTTCCATTTAAGATGGGACAATGTACGGTTTGGAGTCCATGATAGAAATGACAAAAAAAAACCAGAAGGAACTTTATATTATTAACCTAATAATAATCTTAGGTAAATACCACATACATAGATCTAAATTTACACATTCTACTCCCTCTTTTCTGGCGTATCAAAAAGAATCTGAACAGTAAGCTATTAAAACTGTTAATCTTTGTTCTTCAATTAGTGTATTTACATGATTGAGTAGTCCCCCTGGCTTTTGTTATTTTTTTCTTTATTTTTGGTTCAATGTTCATTAATAACTGACTTGTATTGACTTTTTTTCCTTGAATTAAAAAAAAAAAGTTTAGGAGTTCGTTTAGGAGCGGTCACGTGATATTTGACGTGTTGACACAGCCACCAAAACACTGCATCACGATACTTCCGCTTCATTTGGCTCGAAACTGTGTCGAGCAGGTGTCGAGCAGCACATCACTAGGAAATATTAGAATTTTTGAAAAAAATAGATAGCATTTCGGCAGCTATTATAAAGAGAAAAGGACAGATAGAACAGCTTTGTTTAATCCCATGTTCAATACAAAGCCAAGGAAAGGTTCCCCCTGGCAATGAGACTGAAAAAGTTGTATTTTTAAAAAAACTTTCAATAATATTCCTAAAGCGAGTACCAGAACCAAAAAGTCTCAAACTTTGAAAAATAAAGGGGTGCTTGATGGAGTTGAAAGTCTTGTAGAAATACAAGAAAATAATAATAAAACCATCATCCTCTATAAAATGCTTGTAATCAAGAATGTCCTGTATAAGGCGAATATTATTATGGATAGATCTACCCTACATAAAACCAGATTGTGTATCACTGATGATTTGATGCAAATTTGTTTTTAGCCTGTTTGCAAAAACCAAAGTGAAAAATTTTATAATCAGTATTTTGTCATGAATTCAAGTATTTTTGAGTTTGTTTTTGGCTTTAGTTCTTGGTTCTTTGTTTTTCTGTTTTCAAGGGTTATGTTTTCTTGTTTCTGATTCATGCTTAATCCATGTATCATTCTTTCTTTCCATTTTTGGAAAGAAAGAATGATACACGGATTATGCTTCTGTTTGTATTTCATTTTATTTTGTTCCTTGTGTCTTTGTTTCCCGTCATCATTCACTTCTCCTCTGTTTATCTCTTGTCTTTTTATCACGCCCATCTTCACCTGTTCCTAATTGTAATCACTCACCTGTGCTCACTTTCCCTGATTACCACTGTCTTTAAAACCTGGTCACCTTCTGCACTTTCTTGCCAGTTCATTCATTCTGTTTGCAGTTTTTGCCTTTGTGTTCCCTTGCCCAGCCAAGTTCTGCTTCTTGTTTTTGTGTTTGTTTTTGTTGCCACATCAGCTTCTTGTTTTGTTAATTCAAGGATCAGTTTTTATTTTACTATGAGTCTGCGTATTGGGTTCGCCACCACAACCTGACAGTAATGGGTCTCAAATTATCTAACAGTTTGGTCCTTACCAGGATTGGGGATACGAGTTATAATGCCCTGCTTCATTGTGATTGGAAGAGAAAAAATGCTTATTGCTTCTGTCATCATTAGATAAAAAGGTTCTCTTAGATCATCCCAAAAATGTTTATAAAAATCAGTTGTTAGGCCATCACAGCCAGAGGATTTAACAATAAACTTTCTACTGCTTTGTCCAATTCACAAAGATTAATATCTGCATCGCATATATATATAGATATATATATATATATATAGAAAAATAATTATCAATACAGGAGATTAAATGGTGTATTAAATCAAAGAAGGTTGAAGAATATAGTCTGGAATAAAAGGATACAATTTTGTTTGCAATTTCAGAAGGATTAGTTGTAATATGTCCATTTATAACTAAAGTTTTAATAGAGCTTCTATTCTGTCACCTTTTTTTAAGTCACAAAAGTAGGCAGAACTTCTTTCCCCCTCCTCTATCCATTTAGCTCTGGATCTTATATAGGCCCTTCAGCTTTCTTCAGATATCATTTTATTTAGTTGACAAAGCTAGTAATTGGGGCCTGCCAGCAGTGCATGAGGCAGTACAATGCCTTGCAGTACTCTACACCGAATAAGGTGTCTCTTTATTATTATATGGTCTTCTTCCGTTACCCTTAATGCAGCCCGAACCGGGCAAAGAACCCCCACAAATTTTATATCAGAACGACCGTCTCGGTCTCGGCATGAGGGCTACTATTCCTATTGGCGTTTCGTGTTACTATGGCGACGTAATCGCCAAAAAACACGCAAAAATTTCCGAATTTTC
>NC_051434.1:2492383-2499109 GCF_001649575.2 Kryptolebias marmoratus | reverse complement strand
AGGTGTAAAAATTTCAGAGCAAAGTTGTGCGTGCTCTAACTCTGCAATCATGTAACGTAGGAAGGTCAAACATCACAGCTATAACCCTCATGGGTTAGGGATCCATGCCAAAGAGTTCAAGGTCACAAGGTCAAAGGTCAAGGTCAGAACAGTCCATGAGCTCCAACTCTGCAACCGTTTACAGTAGACAGATCAAACTTCAGAGGTGGACTCCTCACATCTTTAGGACCAGCCCTTTATGATTCCTGTCTGCAACTGATTAGCTCTTGGAGCCATCTTGGTTCAGTCAAAGTTTCTCCAGGAACTTTCTAGTTTCTGCTTATTATTCTCAGACGGATCATTTTTATTGTGGAGGAGGGTAATTTATTTTATTGTATTCAATTCAATGATTTTGGAAGCCTTATTTTGAGCTTTTCCAAATTTAATAGAGAGTTCACAAATTTTGTATTTTAAAGACTCCCATTTAGAAATATAGGAAGGTATGTACTCATAATTTATCACATCGGAGATTAATGTTTTGATTTGACTAGAAAAAACTGGTGACTTTATCAAACTAGAATTGAATTTCCAGTAGCCTTTGTTTCTTGGGATGTCACCGAGTGGTCTAAAAACTATCCTTATAGCTGAGTGATCAGTAAGGGGCACTGTGAATTTGGAGCAGTCTTGAACATTACTCATCATTAAGGGTGAAATCAACCAAAAGTCTATTCTGGATTTAATAACGCTATTTGGCTTGAACCACAAGTATTCTACAGCGTTAGGATATTTACAGCACTACGGATCTAACAAATTATGTACAGAACAAAAGTCAGTTAGGATGGAATTGAAAACACTGTCTTGATATTTTTATGGGAATCTGTCTGTCCAAATGTGTCAAAAACTATATTAAAATCCCCTCCAATAACTATACATGCATTTGGGTAGGATAAATTTAGATCTAAAAGTATTTTAAAAAATTTGGACATCAGATACTTATTTAAAAAGGCATTATTAAAACTGTAAATACTGAAGGGTTTTGATCTTTTATAGCTTTTATTGATATATAATCACATAGCCAGTGTACTCACCGGACATGTCACCCACTGAGCGGGATGCTCTGGATTGGTGTAAACGGCAGCATTGCAGTTCCTGACAATATCCAGCAACTTTCCACAGCCATTGAAGAGGAGTGGACCAACACTCCACTGTCCACAATCAACAACCTAAACAACTCTATGTGAAGGAAATGTGTTGTTTACCAGTTCTTACGATCACTGGGATTATTTTCTTTGTAAGGTTATGTTAATTTTTTTCTTGAATAGAACCTATAAAATCTGTTTTTTGAAATCACTATATCTGCATGACACACAAAGAGGAATGACTCACCTCAGCTCTCAGCAACTTTTAGTTCGTCTCCTGAAGTCCCTACATTGTTTTTCATCATTTGATTTTTCCACATTAGTGGGCCACATTCCTCTAACCTCTAACAAAGCTTATTAGTCAAAGTGTTGGTTTGAGAAAAATGTGTCTAGAAAATAAGATTCTCAAAACAATAAATTGATTTTATAGTTATTTTGACTACAAGAATTAGATGAGGCCCAAGGATTCACTGCTCACTCAGCCAAGAGGCGGCTCGAGAACCCAGAGAGGACACAGTTCTTAGGTCCACAGTGAGCCCAGAGTCTCCTCTGTCACTCCTCTCTGAGGCTTTAAGATGAGAACCAGGAAGGGGGGGGGGTACTCTAGGACCCCCACTTAGATCAGCTTGTGCCTTTTGTCATGAACCAGATAAGTAAAAAAACTTAAGAGAGTTACAGAAAAAACAGGAAGAAACCCAGAAGTCTCTGATCAGGTTTTACACCTTTTGGACAAACTTTATTGAAGGTAAAAAATATTTTTTAAAAAGTGAAGTGATAATTACAAGTTACACACTTTCACTAAAATAAAAAATAAAAATGCAAGTGTCTAAGAAGGTTATAATCCGCAGCATGTGATCCAAAGGAACTCTCCTCACTGTCTGTTTGTGGTTTTTATTAAACTCCTGTTCATGGTTATAAAAAGATAATTTCTAGATTCCTCCTTATAGTTTGAACTCAAACACACCTCTTTATGATTATGTGAAAAAGTGTAAAGTTACAAACACCTCCTTATTCTTGTTTGTAAAGAAAAAAAGAAACAAAATTTAACGGGACCTGTTTTATCTCCAGTCTGTCTCTCATTGGTTGATTTTGCTGCATCACAGAATTTACGACCCCCTCACTTCCAGACTGGTTCCAGCTGTGATCCCTGCCAACACCGGATAGGAAGGATACCATGGCCCCATGAAAGGAGAGTTCTAGTGGACCAGTCCAAAGTTCACCTGTCCTGCAGGTTGGGGGTAAGTCAGGGCAGTTTCAGGGGCAGCTTCTGCAGGTTGGCCACATGGTCCAGTTTCACCTCCGCTCGCAGCAGGGTGGCTGATGTCATCCTCAGATGGAGGCTCGCCTCTGCTCACAAGGCCAGATGAGGCTGGAGTCTCATCAGTGTGAGGCCTCACTGTTTCAGGATGGTGACTCAGCAAGTTTCCACCATTTCCACTCCTCTCAACAATATTCATGACCGATTTATTAATATAAACAACAGTAAAGTTTGGTGTATTTTTAGTAGAAATTCATTCAGGCCAATAACTGCTGATTTGTGTTGACTGCAGTGAGTTTTGAAGGTTTTATTACTTAGAATATTATTAAAACAACTTTTATATTTCTACATTAAAACATTTTACCAAAGGAAAATACATTCAATAGATGACAGAATCTATATTAATCTATATTAACAAGCATGTGTTTGTATCAGGTACATTGAAACTATTTTCAATTTTACTTTCTTTAAAATTCTATCAATAAGAATGCTTTTATTCAGACACATTTTGAGAAACAAGGAAAACAATAAACTTAATTCACATACAGAATACCAAAACATCACTTTCAAACAAATAAAAAATATTGTTTCATGAGGCCACATGGGGGCACTCAATGACCACAAATTACTCCCGACTATGCAATATCAACAAGAGTTTATCATTATAATCTTATTCAAGAACAAATATAAGGAAATACTACCTCATACAATAATTTCTTTACAACAGGTGTTGAGATAACTTACTTAGTGTTCATTAACTCACACCCAGCACTCATTTTTGGGCTAAAATTACACAACATCCATCATTTCTGCACAATTAGCCATGCAAAGAAGAATTTAGAACATTAACATCTTTGGCTAATCAGGGCGTCACAAGCTAATCACATAAACTAGCACACAACAATTAAAAGCATTTGCAATAAACTAAACAAAAACACTAAGTGACGTAAAAATTTAGAGTTCTGTTCTTATTTATAACACAATTAAAACCTGTAACATTTATTGTTCAGTAATTTTAAAAATTGCCTACAATGCAATTAAAAGGCAAACCTTTTTAAAAGGAAAACTTTTTTTTTTTACTTGTTTCATCAGTTTTAAAAACTGAGTACTTTGACAAAGGTAAACATCTGAGTTCATATGTAAGATAATTTGCTAAAGGGATGGTTTTTGAAAATCATTCAGTTTTAATTATTTTGGAAAATCACCTTAATGACTGTGGTGAAAAGAACAAAAGTCTCCAACAAACAGCAGTAAAAACCTCAGATTATTTCAACACAATCACAGTGAAACTTTAGCTATGATACAAAAACATCTGGCATAAAATTACAGTTAACTTATCTTTAAGTCTTGTTTACCCACTTTTGTCAAAAGTATAATCATTTACAGGAACGCTCAGTATTGAGCAATGTTGTCTCTGGTTATATTTCAAACAAGAACCAAACATCAATGTTTTTAACAGTTTTTTCTTTGAATTCTTTACTGATATCTTCAGTAGTTCCTACAGTTGATTCTTTCATTCAGCTGTTGGTCTCCATCATCTTCTGCTTTTCACCGATTTCCTGTTCAGAAAGCAGCAGATTCTTAGGTTTAGGTCAAGACAGATTAATGAACGATAACATCTGGAGGAAAAATCATATTTAAACAAAACTGAAACAACAACAGTGTCAAAAGCAGTTTTATAAGGGTGTACTCACTTTCTGAGGTTCTGGGTCTTCAGGAAAGGAAAATGAGCTGTCACAAGCTACAAAACAAGACATTTCTTGTGAAACGGAGAAATTGGTGTTTTCACAGCTATTATGGCTTTAAATAAACTGAACTGAAATAAATTAAACCTAAAAGACTTACTCTTGTTGCACCTGGTCCTTGCCATACGGAATGGATAAGCAGGTCAAGGATGGATTCTCATTCTCCATGAGGGGTGTGGATGTGCTGTCAAGATCAGTGTCTGCACACATAAAAACATACAGGATACAAATATAAAAGCTAAACTGCTCAAAATCAGATTTTATTGTTGTGGAGTTGCTAAAACAACAAAAACAGTCACTTTCCACACAGAGGTGAAGTCAGAGCTAACTTTTCTCATATTTATACATTTAAACAACTGAGTAACTTCAAAACAGCAATAAAATGTCTGCCAATTTTTAAACTAATAAAAATAATAAAATAATATTAATAATAATTATTATTATACATTTACAAAACCCACAGGTGAAAATGATGCACTTACTTGGCATATCCACCAAAGTAGAAGCAGAGGAGCCTGGACCTAATAATAAAAATATTTAAGGCATACAATATATTGATATATCTTTGAACATTGAAATATTTCAGTAAACTCAAACAGTAATAATATATCTTAAATTTTTAAGCCTAAAAAAGGAATAATTTAGAATGATCAACAGAGAAATAAAATACTTACTTGGTCTTGCTTTGATCTCAATAGTACGATTGAAGCCTGAAGAAATAAAGTATACTAATTTATAAAACATTCATTGCCAAAGTAAACTATTTGTACTATTTATTCTACTTCCCAACAAAACTGAAAAATTATAAAAATTTAATGAGACCCCTCATGAATGAAATGCATTAAAATGAAGCAAATACAGAGGACCAGTTGTGATTTGATCCAATATTTGTAAATCAAAGGTTTGTAATTCAACAAGAAGGAAAAAGAAGACTTATGTAACAGAACACTGCATTAAAACATTATTTTCAATATAAATATAATATAAGAATCAATGTAAGAACTAGAAACGCTCAGAGAGCGCAAACTTTTCCCAAGACCCGTTATCAGTGGAACGGATGATAATCTTGTGCACAGACAAACAAAGGTTTGTTTTCACATTTCATGTTAAAAGCAGAACTACATTTTCAGAATTATTCAGTTTTGATTAAAAAAAAAACAACTTTTTTGAAAATCACAACTAACTTCAATATGTCACAGTAAAAAACTATTAAACTACTTTTAAATTACTATTAGTCTGTTAAAACTGAAATACAGAAAAAACAGCACAGATGTTTTTTTAATTTGAATTCATGAACAAACACAACAATGACACTTTCCATCTTTATCATTAATAATAAACAATAAAACTCTTAATATAAGATCTCATATTTGTGTACTTCACTGTGTGATATCAGACGTTACAGGAACATGAAGACAAACACAAGTTTTACCTACATGTTATAAATAAAGCAGGTTTAATGTGTTTTCTCACCTTTATTCAATCTTCTCCACAGTATGACTCCAATGATGATGCTGATGATGATGATGATGCCCACCAGAACTCCAACAACAACCCCCACAATAACAGCAACAGGAGAAGAACCTGAAACAAAATCATTTCCACTGTTTAATCACTACATATAATCAGATTATGTTCATGAAAAACTGTTTTACTTATCTGAATATTTAAAACAAATCAAGAAAAGGTCAATTAAAAATAAGCTGAGAGTAGTGTAATGAATAATCTTTAACACATAGTTTTTACACACTCTGCAGTAAAACACATCATTTCATTATAACCACCATCCTGCTGAAATTTTTTTTACAATTATTCACAAATTAGGTCTTGTTGTCAGTACTAACACCTGCATAGAAAGAAATCATCAATAAAGATCAAACTGTAATAAAGAAATGAATGTAAGTGTAAATATTGTGTTAAAAACACCAGGTAAAGGTAGAAATCTCTCAAAAATAAATTGTGATCAGCTCACAACCTCATCTTTGGCAGAAATTTCTACAAATATTTGTGCTCATGATCTGAAAACACTCAAACTAAATCTAATAAAATAAACTTAACTCTAACACAGTGAAAATTAATGAAGAGTGAATGTTCCTATCTTCTTCATGTCAATCTGAACAGGATATTATGAAGAAGTTTGTATTTAAGCAATAATGCAAAAATAAGAAATATTTAAGAAGTAAAGAGGAATAGTTTTATTAAATGTTAACTACTTATTAATGAACATTTCTAAATAACTTTTCTAAAACTGACACACAGTTTAAGTGTTCTTAGCTTTTCTCACACTTTAAAAATACAATAAAAACAAAACCTACAATTAAAGATCTAATTTGAATCATTTTTGTCACGAAGACACAGCGCCGTGAAAGTGTACTGACTTTAAAATCATATATATATATATATATATATATAGGACTCTAAGAGCCTTCATTGCAAACTCGATGGGGCTGTAGAAAACCACCCTTGAAACCAACTGCAAACCACTTGCACAAGTGTCCATCAAATGTGGCATATACCAAGGAGATGCGCTGTCCCCACTGCTGTTCTGCATAGGACTGAACCCCCTCAGCCAAATCATCAACAAGACTGGCTACGGATACCGACT
>NC_051434.1:2473595-2491003 GCF_001649575.2 Kryptolebias marmoratus | reverse complement strand
CATCAGACATCTCAGTCCAGAAATGTGCAGTTCTAGGCACAGCCAAGATACTGCGCAGAACCCTCAAGCTCCCAGGCCTCTGGTAGAGGACCCGAGCTCAGAGGATGAAACAAAGACCACCCGCGGAGGGTGAGAAGGGAATTTTTTTTTTGTTTGAGGACAAGAAGAAAACTTTTAAAAAGTAATTAAACTCCCGTGTTTGTTCTGTGAAGTGTTGTCAGTAAGATCAGGAAATGTTTGTTGATCTTTCAGTAGGAAGAAAATTGGAAGATATTTATTCAGACTTCAATAATGACTGACTTGATTAAATAATCAATTAACTGTTTAGAAATGAATGGAAGAAAATGAAGGGAAAGTTCTCGTTTTATTTTGTCTGTTAGAGACAGAACTTGAAGCTTCCTCAGACAGAAATCTATAATGAAGAAATACACCTCTAGTAAACGTGATTTATTTATTAACTTTAGTTCTGCTGTAGAATTATTCATGGATGGAGAAATGGCTCAGTATCTGTCTATGTGTGTGCGTGTGTGCGAGGTGTGTGTGTGTGAGTGTGTGTTTCAAACTTGCAACAAACACATCAATAAACACTAAACCAATTAACAAAATAAACAAACCTCCAGTTTGGTTGAAGCGTTGCTTTAATTCTTCAAAGTCGGCTTTGAAGACCTGCTGGTTACCCTGACCTATCTGAGTCTGACTCTCCCAGTATTGTTGATCTGTGTTCTTCTCCATCCAGTCCTGTTTGGGTTCTGTCTTCATGGTGTTACTGTCATAATGAACCATCTGAACTTCATCAAGCAAACCAACAGCAACAAACTCTGGGAAGTTTGGGATTTGTGAAGACGCAGTGTAGAAATACTTCAGGGAGTGGGTCACTGAAAAAAAATCAGAATTTAAAATTTATAACTAAACAAATTAACTTAATATTGATAGTTTGTTTTTACAAAATTTAAATAAACCATAAAAAATTCTAATAAATAAATGAAATCTGCTGCTGAACTTGAACATTTAAAAAAAAACATCAATTAAAAATGCTCCAGTAAGGTTTCAATCTTTCTGTGTTTAAAACAAAACTCTACATGAATTAGATTTTATAACAATTATTTTTGTAACTACAGTCTGTATTTTTACCTATTGTGTTTTTTAATGTCAGCTATCTGTCAGTCAGGTTTAAATGTTTTCCACCTTATTTTTTATTTACATGTTTTTGTACTGAACTTTGCTGCATTCTTAAAAATATATTGTCTTAATTTTTCAGATATATGTTAAGGATGTTGAAAATGATTTAGATTTGTTAAGTGTGAGACAGCCAATAAAGAACATTTTCTACCCTAATAATATTAACTTAAAAAGGTAAATAGTTGTTTTCCTCAAACTAATTCCTAAAATTCATGAAGAAACTGGAATTACTGAATCAACAATGATGCAGAAAACTCAGTTATTAAATAAAAATGTTTTCTTTTTCTGTTGTCATCCTCAGAGAATTTACTGACACTGAGCTATAATTTGGTGTGGTAGTAACTGAGCCTCATCTCCAACACAGAGTCTAAGCTCTAACTGATCAGTGATTTCTGTTTTTAAAACTTTGATATTAACCATTAGAATCAATTGTCTGTCTGTTAGCAAAATATCTCATGAACCAGTGGATGTATTTAATGAAGCTTTCAGAAAACAGTCATAGCTCTTTGACATCTGATTACATTTTGGATGCAGCTCAATTCAAGATGGCCGCCACAACAACATAAATAACTACAGCTTAGTTTTACAGATATTGAGCTCAAACTTGGTGGTGTAGTACTTGAGTCATCCCCAGCATATATTTAATGTACGACACATTTTACAGTATTTTTACCTAAAACAAAGACACTAACTGTTCACATCAATCCTGTTGGTCTGTTAGCAAAATATCTCCTGAGCCAACAGACAGATCTTAATGAAAGTCTCAATAAATAATCATTGGAGGACCAAGTTATGGTTATTAAAACAAAACCATCTGTTTCCACAAACCAAGAGCAGACCTCTCCTCCTCCCAGACAGACTCAGTGGATTCTAAGAGTTAAAGGTTTAAAAACAGATGTTACTGATCAGTCAGAGCTTAGACTGTTTGTTGGAGAGGAGGCTCAGCTACTACCACTCCAACATTTAGCTCAATATCAGTAAAACTGACTGAGTCATGGACATGTTTGTCTGCGGCAGAAACAGAGAGAGGGAAGGTTTCTGACGCTGTATTTATGACTCTATGACTGCAGGAGGCGCTCAGGTTACACCAACAGACTTTTTACTTCACCTCAGAGTCTCTGAATAAATACAGTATCTGGAATTAACACGATTCAAAAGTCATTTTTATTATGAAAGGATCTCATAAACAATCCTCCCATAATACTGAGTAAGAGCTGGAGAGGGAGAAACACAGACGAGCTTTCAGGAAATGTTTCTCCGCTCCACTAATATTTAAACTCAGGAGCCTCGACTGTAAATAAAAGCAAACAATAAAATGTGAATTTACCAGCTGCAGCGCTGTGGATCCCCAACAGAAGGACAAAGATGAAGGTTTTCATCGTTTCTGTCGAAACTTGAATCCTGACAGCAGTTCAGTGTTTGGCTTCTGTTAAAACAAGTCTGAGCTTCTATTTCCGCTGTTCTCTGGAAGAGGAGGACTTCAGAGACCGACAGGTCCAAACTCGCCCTAAAGGTTAAACTCGCCACAAACACATGGATGCTGCAACTTTAAAAACACACTAACACACACAAAAAAAGAATGCTAAGAAAAAATACAGTAAAAGAAAAATGTTGGAAAAAACAAAAACACCAGCAAGTAAATACAGTAATTAGATGCAAACTTATTCCACAAAACGGAGTGAACCAGACCAGGAGGACAGCCTATTTTCCTGCCGTTTGTCCCGGAGCTGGCAGTCAGTCCTCCATGTCTCCATAATAAAATAAACAACTAAAAAAACTCAGAGTCTCTTGCCTCCTCAACACCGTGGCTCACTTTGGGACCATCAAATTACCGAACCACTGACACTTAAATAAAAATTAAATGCATTTCAACTCTCTCATATGAGGTTATGGTCAAAGGTTTAAATTCTTATAGAAGAAAGTTGAGCTCCAGAGGGAGATGAACCCTCTTTAGCTGATCGTCCATCGGTTCTCTTTGGGAGAAATTAACAGTCATTCTGCTACACAGTAAAAAGTAAAACAATCTTTAAACCTATAAATTATGGAACACACCTCAATATGCACCTGGGTCTGTTCCCTCTCTGTGGCAGCAGACAAAGTTTCTTCTTCTTCATCATCATCATCATCATCCTATGATGAAACATACTAAATTGATTGTACTATCTATTGTTGTTAAAAAACAACAATCATACATACAAATACAAATAAATACATACAAATAAAACGTAAAGAATAAAAGTTTAGATTTCTGTGAAATCATACTCACACATTGATTTGATCAGCAATTTTCTGCCACGCTAACTTTCTCTCTTTTGCTGCAGCAACTCTATTGTGTTTTTTTTTAAAATATATTTTGGTATTCTCCATATGCCATCATTAATATTTCTAGTTCCATTGGAGAGAAATATGGACTTCAAGTCTTCTTATTTTCTCCAGTTGCCACAGTGAATCATATTATTTGCCTTCCATTGATGAGGGCTTTTTATATACTCGCCCTCCAGCTTAACTCAGGGCAGACTTGATTCAAAATTGAGTTACCTAATTGATACCATCAGTTCTGAAACCAAAAATCCTGAATATCACATAGTGGGGTAGGTTTATTCAGAGTATCTGCCTTCTACCCAGGGCTTGTTACGCCTGCCTTCAGAAACTGGGCCCATCTTGTAAACGATGAAAACAAACACCTGATTATTGATATTCTTACCTGCAGACACAGAGTGGCTTTTTTCCTGCCTGGTGTGATGAATTAATGGATTCTAGACAAATAAAGTGTTTCTGATGACAGAATAAGATCTGATAAACGTGAAAATGTTTTATATTGTTTCTCTCTCAGGTGAAACTGTTTTTAAGACACAGTTTGTTGTTTTTAGTGTCAACCTCGTATTGATGTTCCTAAAATGAAATATAATCCTCTCTGTGTCACAGACTTTATGCTGTGACTTGTTGGAAGGTCAGTTTACTGCTTTAAAATGGATCTCAGTCACTTCCTGTTTATTTGTCAGTGACAGACCGTTTGTTTGTCATTCATATATATATATATATATATATATATATATATATATAAATAAATAAATAAAAATGTTTGTGTTATTTAAAGTATCATAGGTTTGAATCTTTCATAAACACAGAATCTAATTGTCTGGAAAAGTCAGAAGCAGTGAATCACACAAAAAATGAGTAAATAAAAGAAGAACTGATGATGTTGTTTTAGGAGTTTAAGGACTCCAGCTCTGGTTTGAAACAGAACAGGTTTTAGCTCATGTTTTGGAAATCATGTGATCAGTCTGTTTGGTTTCTTTTTTTACAGCATTTATTTGATTTGCAAATTGACACACAAACCAGGAAGATGTTTGTTCCCATGGTTACCACCTGCCTGTTGCAGGACATCTCCAGTGATGAATAAAGAACCAAAGAGAAAACATTAAAACTTCAGCTGTTGTAAGAAAAAACAAAACTCGTGAAACGTCTAATAACTCAAGATTTAAATTAAATAAGAGAAACTGAATTTCTGTGAAAATGCAGCAGAAATGCTGAGAGCTGGATAACTGCTGACATTTGCTGGAGAAGATGAAACTGAGCTGTTAACACTGAAACAAGCAAAACACTAGCTGAAAGCTAAAAAAAAAAATAGCTAAAGATAGAAAAATTTCTGTTAAAAATAGCAAAAAGCTAAACGTGGAAAAACAGCAGCTAGAAGCTAAAAGTGGCAAAGTGCTACATAAAAATCAGCAAAAGGTTAGCTAAAAAGTAGCATAAGAGGAGAAGAGACCCAGGCTGCTAAAGCAGATTTTAAAGAGATTCATATTTTATAGAATTAAAGAGATTGATTTCTTTCAATTTGAAAATATTTGTGAATGAAATTAAATATTTGAAATATATAAAAAATAAAGCAGTACCCATCTCCTGAAAGAGCTAAATGTTTTGATATATGAACAGCTAAAAAAATATGTAGAACAACAATATAAACACAAAACTTGATGTGTTTGTTATCATTTTGATACAGAACAGAAAAATCCGACGTGGGCAAGGCAGAGCAGGGAAATCCATAAGGCAGACCGTGGTGATGAACAAGGTCAGGTGGAGAGGTAATGCTGGATATCTACTCACGTGAAGGCTTTCAAAAATCTGGCACCATCTGCCTGCCAGAAAGCTGAATATAACTGGTAGAGAACAGGTGAGCGGCATGACGCTGATTGAGCTTGATTGCAGGCCTGGTGAGCCGGCAGACGGGCCAGAATCATAACACTATGGTGATAAACTGAACAGAAAAGGAATGATTTCTTCAACAATTGGAATCTAAAATCAACAGTTCACCAATCACCAAAGCTTCTATTAATCCTAAAGACATTGAAGCCTTTACACCAAATCATCTGTTGCTTTTAAAGATTAAACCATCATTACCTCCAGAAGACCTCCACCAGACTGATGGGAATGCTTGAAGGTGACAGAAGCAGGTTATGTTCATGTCAGAGTTATCCTGATTAAAAAGTACTTCCCTGAACTGTAGGAACAACAGAGATGATTGGAGAAACGCAGTCTCGTCCCTGGGGATAAAGACTTATCGTGGACAACACAACACTTTGTAACTCTTGGATCACAGGAAGAGTTTGGCAGACTTTTCCAGATAGAAGAGCATTTGATCATCAGGAGCTCATCCAAACAAAGTGAGAGCTATAAATCAAAAAGACTTTGACATTAATCTTGACTGTGAATTGACTCTTGACTGGTTGACACATTCTACAGATTGAAAGACTTACAAAAGAAGAAAAGAAGACATTATGTGCAAGAAATAAAGTGTCTGGACTCTGGCTTTAAATGTTAAATGTGCTTTTAGGAAATAAATTATTTTGTAAAAACCTATAATTAGTGTGTAGGAGCCATTAGTTTATGAAAGTAACATGTAATGTTTCATAATGTGTTATATGTTTTTCAGTGTTTATGTTTTGTGATCATAGTGATTATGGATCTGTCAATCATATGAACAGGGGTGTTGATTGATTAGCTCATTGATGTGTCAGAAAGTGGGCCAGCATGTTGCCATGTTTTATTGACCACTTTGTCACGCCAGTTCTTATGATCACTGGGATTATTTCTGTGATTTTTTCTACAGTTACAGGTTTAAGCATGTTAAACTTGGAATTGTTGGATCTGCATGACATACAAAGAGGAATGACTCAACTCAGCTCTCAGCAACTTGTAGTTTTTTATCCTGAAGTCCCTGCATTGTTTTGAATCATTTGATTTTTATACATCAGTGAGCCACATTCCTCCAACCTAAAGTCCCAATCATTAAGGTGCCACAGAATTTGCACTCAGCAGGCTGATTTCAAAGCTGCAACCAAGGTGCTGTTTTCAGCTTTGTCCACTAGGGGGTGCTCAAGGTCCTTCCTGAGAAAGTGTCTGAAAACATTCCTGATTACAAAACCTGCTAATTCGTCTCCCATGTTGCCATTTGTGACCACTTATTGTCCTTCTGTAGTACAAATAGTGAAAAATGTAAAAAATTACTTTGAAAAATTTGCAACAAGAAAGGCAGATTTTAACAGAACACAGAATTATTTCAGCCTACAGAAGGAGCAAGAGGTCGGCAGGAATGTTTTCAGCACAAAAAATGGGTTAAAAACAAATTTACAAAAAATGTGTACTTGACCCAGGAGAGGGGCAGCCCCAGGTCCAAAAACTGTATCTGATCACATGCCAGCAGTGTGGCTCCCAGTATGTGTGGGAAACAGGTAACACCATGCTGGTCAGGTTCACACAGCACAAACACAACATTGTGAGAAGGAAAAAGAGGAACACTCCTTTGGTCCAACATTTTCTGTCACACAGCTGGGAGTCACTGAAGGCCACATTTCTGCAGAACAACCTGAGGTGGTCCAGAGCTCAGAGGAGGAGGGCTGAAAGAGTCTGGATCAGCAGACTAAACACTGTGATACCTGGAGGGCTTAATGAAAGATGAAGGTTTGATTTGTGTTATTTGGATCATCTGTTTTTGTTTAGTGGGTCTTTGGCACTGCTGACCACGACCTCCGGACCTAACCCTAACCCTGACCCCTGACCCTAAACTCTAACCCCCGCCCAGACCTTCACCCTGACTTTAACCCCCGGGGGGAAAGACCACGGTGCACCGACTGAGGAGACCTGAGTGTGGGGGACCGGCACTGTGATGGACAGTGAAAATGTTTTAACTCTAACAAAGTTTAAGTGTTGGTTTGAAAAAAATCTGTCTATAAAATAAGATTCTTAAAATCATAAACTGATTTTATAGTTAGTTTGATTACAAAAATAAAACAAACAAAAAGTATGTTTAGTGACAAAAAGTTTGAATCTAACAGTTTATGCTTTCAATTATACTTTGATTTATGAGATTTTAAAGAATTCTGCATTTTACTTTCGTACCTGCCTCTGGACAGGTGTTTAATATTTGTAAGACTTTGATTTACTAACAACCACTAAACACTAATGAACACAGTTAATCTGTCTCACCATCAGAGGTATACAGGCAGAACCTCAGACTATTAAAAAAACAGACAAATGCTGTATTTGGACTGCAGAATCAGGAAAGTCGACCCAGTGACTCAATTACTGTAACTCCAGTTAAGGTGGGAGGATTTTCACAGGTGAAAGGTTCATTGTTGGAAAAATATTTTAATATTTTACTATCAAACTGCTGCATTTAGAGGAATGAAGACAATCAAATAAATGTGAATTATTTGTATTTATTTTGTGGTGATTGTGGAGATGTTTTATTCAGTAATTATTTCTATAAATCATATTTCAGCCTGATGAATGGACTCTGATGAGAGCGTACGACCGAGGTGTTATTGGATATGTGTGGTTGGAGAATGTTACTGAAACAAAAGAGTGAATCTGAAAACATTCACAGGGAATGATAATAAATCTGTTGAGGAATCCTCTCCTGACGTCAACCATCATGAATTCGCCTCATGCTGCTTCAGTTTCAGTGGATTCATTAAAAATGAACTCATGTCTGACAGTTTGCTTCAGGTAGGAGGGGACTGGTAGAAACTCAGGGTTTCTTTCAGTAAACCTGCCAGGAAACAGGTTTAATTCAGAGTCTGTTACCAGAGAGTTTCATTCAAACTCATTCACTGGTTTATGAGATATTTTGCTAACAGTACAGACAAACACAGAGATTGTTTCTTCCCAGTCATGCAATAACAAAACAGAACAAATAAAATGTTCAGAAAAATCTAAAACACTTCACAAAAATAAAAATGTTGCACTACTTTTATAACAAAGGTCATCACTATTTTCATGTTAAAAAGTTACAAAGAATAACAAAATATTACTCTACTGATAAAACTGCAGCTTTACTGTCAGATATGAAACACCCTTTAAGAAGAATTATTGGGCACAGATGTGGATATTTAGAGACTTTATTTAAAAGATTAGAAACAGATTTACAAACAAATAAAACAGTCAGAAGACTCATCTCCTCAATAAAGATAAAGAAAGAACCTCAGGAAGTAAAAATAAAACCCAAATATAACTTCTAATGTCTGATAGAAAGTAAACTGCTTCACCAGAACATTTTCAACACTCATGGAGAAAAAACAATCACACAATTAAAATCCCATTAAAAATCAGCTCAAATTTAACAAACTTTTAAAAATAAGAACTTTTTTCATCATCATTTACTCAGAAATAATAACAATCAAAACTTTAAACCCAGTTACCTTTAAAAGATATAAAAAAAATATACAAACAGGATATTTACACAGCTGGAGACTAATTTGGTCTGAGGTTTATTATTTAAATCTATGTTGATAGACAACACATCAGCTCAGGAGAAAAGATGTTTAATTTATTTTATATGACTTTATTGTTTATAACTTCTGGGAGTCTTTTGGAAAAATAAATCTGTGAGTCAAATATGAAGCATAAACCAAACTAATATTTTCTATTAATGACAAATCAAATTAGACATAATGAAAAGCTATTATTTTCCTGCTCATGTATTTATTTATTTTTCTTTCTTAAGTCAGTTTTTGTAAATTTGTGTTTCATGGTCGTTATTGAGAAGGATGTTGGATTGTTTTATGCAGGAAATGCACTAAATAAATAAAGTTTAAATTGATTTGATATCACAGATACAGATTATAATCAGAAATAACAAAAAAAAACATTTCAGTGAGAGCTATTAAAAATGTCCAATTTAATTTATTCAGTTTATTATGGATAACGTGATGTCATCAAACCCTGATATTTATTTTGATAAGATAAATTATTAATAAGTGTGTGTGTGTGTTTATATTCATGTTTGGTTCATTAATAGACCAGAGAAAACCAACACCAGAAAAAATAATCTGTAAAATTGGAGGATTTGTTGTAATTCATACAAACATATTTAACTGCTGATGAGTTTGGACTGAACTGAGTTTTGATGGTTTATTTAAAATATTATTAAAATGTTTTAAATCTCTACAGTTAACTTTTACACCAGATTTAATGATCTAGGATACAAAATCAAAGATAATTCCACATTACCTGTCTGTCTGTAAAATATTTCATTACACTTTTTAAAATAGTCTAATTAAAAGTAATGTATGAACTTTTTCTGTTAAATTATAATCCCATTCAATCCCATTTTACAGAGAAGATTGTGGTAAAAATCCCTCCTTAGTTCAGTGCAAACTTCATCCTAAAGAGACAAGAAAGATCAACAATTACATAAAATACAAAAATATTAAAAGTTTAGAGTTCAGTTCAGATAAATATGTTATTTAGATTAAAAAAAGATGCCTAAAATTCACATTTCAGTCATTTAAATATCTGCCTACAATGCTTTCTGAGGCTAACTCTATTTTTATTTTCTTCAAACTTTTTATAAACGAAAGCATTTTTCAGCAAATTAACATTTTAATTATTAATATAAATGATTAATGGAAGCTTTCTGAAAGCTTTTATTTAAATATTCTTAATAATTTCACAAATTTTAACATAGAGAAACTTTTCTTTAACTGTGGAAAAAACAGCTAAAAGTCAGATTTCTGTTCCAGCTGCAGCAGGACAGAACAAATAAACATTTTATTACTCATTTATTTAGATTTAAAGTAGTTTGTTGAATAAATTAAATAACTCACGGTGTGCCTGGCTGTTTGTCTTTCAGGCTGTAGGAAGCATTTGCTGCTGGACCTCAGCATTTTCTACAGCTGTGAAATAAAAACACATCGTTTTCAGAAAACCTTCTGAAAGAGTTTTAATCTCAAACTACAGAAATCAGTTTACAAACAGATAACTAGAGAGGAGAGAATATAAGACAGAAACTAATTTTACTCACGAGATGGAGGCCGCTTGGCTGGAAGGAAAAGAATAAACACAGATACAAAGATAGTTTTCAGGTTTTAATTGAACTTTTATTCAGTTTTCACATTCTCTGTAAACTGACTAAGACTTGTGTTGGATATTTGATAAAATTAATTTAAATAACTGTTTTCCTTCTTTGTTTTTTTGGGTATAAACATCAACTGAAAGTCTAAAATCAGTAAACATTTTATAATTTATTGTTTTCTCACCTCCCTTCTTTTTCCAAAGGACCAAGCCGATCACAGCGATGACAGCAAGAACAGCTGCTGCAACAACGATGGGGATGATCATCATGTTGGAACTTCCTGTGGAGAAAACAAACAAATTATATTAAACAGATGTTTTATATAAGAACCATTAACAACAAATGTGAAGGTTTATAGTTTCTGTAAGTTAGTTTGTCAGAATGGGTTCATTTTAAACTTTAATTTAGATGATTTATTCATTTGAATATTATTATGAATTTATCAACGTTCTACTGTTCATCAAGTTCCCTCTTTGTTAAAGATTATAAAACACAGCTTACACACATTTATTGTCTTTGGCTTTTAATTACAACTAAAGTTATCTTGTCTTTTTACTTGCTTTCATACCTTTTGTTTTAAAATCAGTTTCTGTTTTGATGATTTTACATATAAGTGGCAGACAATAACACTTGTTTTAAAGTATTATTCAGCTTTTGCTTTAAATAAAAATAAGTAACTTATTTTGAGAGAGAATTTAAATCCTATTTGTGACAGACATTGCTGTGATACATATCCAAAAACAGAAATAAAAAAAAAAAAAAAAAAAACTGGCAGGTTTATTATGTTGTTGCCTCCAACACATAAAGGTATTTGAATACCTGAATTATTACACTCAACTAATTTATGTTTTCCAACTTCCTCCCATCTGATTTTAGTTTTACCTCCATTAGTCCTGATTTTTGTTTTCTCCAGTCTGGTGACGACGTCCTCCTTGGCTCCAGAGAGCTGAAACACACATTCATACTTGGTCCAGTCTTCAGGTGCAGAAAGATCAACACTCATCTGGAAGGTCCCGTCGTTGTTGGGGAGGATCTCTCNACGAAACCTGTGTTTTTGTTTTTATAAACTGAAAGGAGGATGTTACAATAAAGATGATCTTTTTTAACAATAGTGACACCATTTTCTGTTAGATTGTAAATATCATTATTATTCCATGAATTATTATTTTTATTTAATACTATCTGAGAACTTAACTTTATGCTATGATGTCATGATAGTGATTCATATAAGAAGAGGCTTTGAGTGACAATCAAAGATTTTTATTCATTCTCGCATTTTTTTTAAATACACTCAAAATCACAAACGATCACTCAACCTAACTGTCTAAACTCAGACTCTCACAGACTCAAAAACAGGCACACAACCACTCAACTTCAAACTCTCTCTAACTGTATCTCGCTATTTCAAATTTGTACAAAAACACGTCCACCTTTCCAAAAATCCACAGTTTGGGTGGATATTCAGTCTCATTTTAAAGCCATAAGAATAACTACAAGGCCCGCTCACTCGGGATTCTTGCGATTCAGCGAATGACGAGCTGCGCGTCACAAGCAGCTCGAGACACCAGAAAGAACAAGACCTCGTTTAGAAGCGGTCACGTGATATTTGACGTGTTGACACAGCCACCAAAACTCTGCATCACGATACTTCCGCTTCATTTGAATTTTTGAACTTTCATTCTGGATTAACTCTGTACGGATGCTGTGCAGCCAGAGAAGTATTTAGTGAAAATAGTCTCAAAATACCTGTGTGTGTGTAAAAATATCTAGGCGTGTGTAAAAATATCTGTGCGTGTGTAAAAATATCTAGGCGTGTGTAAAAATGTCTGTGCGTGTGTAAAAATATTTGTGTGTGTGTAAAAATGTATTTGTAACTCGTGTAAGCATCTTTGTGTGTAAGTTTGGATAGTTGTATCTGTGAAACATGATTGTAAGCCTTAAAAAGAAAATAAATCTTTTCCTACACCTCCAAATGTTGAAAAAATACACACAAGTCGCCAGATACACACACACAAAACTGCAGTTACGTACAGATCCAGTTACGAGTGCACAACTTTTTTTGAGACTCATCACAAATACTTTTACACACGCACAGATATTTTTACACACACACAGGTATTTTGAGACTATTTTCACTCCAAAGAGAAGAACCACAAACTTCAACGTTGTTTTTTTTTAAGATGGGTTTGGGAAGGCGCACCAGAAACCAGACAGTGGTCTGAATTATAAAGCCAAAACACATGAGTTCTTTGCTCAGCAGGCAGATGAATAAAGCAGGAGTCTGAAGCTTTGAACCGAGCCTCAGACGGCCCGTCAGTGCAGGTTCAGCACTGGACAGCTCCTGTAAAGAACTCACCTCTCCAGGAGGAGACGGCAGTTTGAGCTGCCGCGAACAGTGTGGGCAAAAACAAGACCAGCTGGACTAAAGCCAAGAGATTCTAGTCCCTCCTCGCGGGCTGCCGGGAACCAAACATGAACATCTACGTCCCAGTCCAGGAGCTTTGCTGCTGGAAAGACTCTTTAAACACACAGGAAGAGGAGGTTTTCCACATTCATTGCATGTACGAGCTTCCTTTGTTCTCACGGTGGAATGAAATGCCTTCTATAGAAATAAAGGGACCAACCTTCCTCTAAACAGATGGCATGTTTCAGTTCTAGGAGTTCTGTTTCACTTTATCAACGTTTAAATGTTCCTGTTGGAGCGTCAGGTGGGCTCAGATTAAAGCCAGAACAGGTGTCGCCCCCTGCCGGCTGTGGAGAGAACTGCAGAGAGCTCAGGTGAGACAGCAGGGCGTGCCGAACAGGAAATGTAGACCGAAAGGGTTTCAGACTCCTTTTTAAGACGGAGGGAGACATTTAGAGACCGAGTCTGGTGAGTTTTAAAACTTTATAAAAGGATATTTTTCTGACGCGCCGAGGGTTTCTCTGTGTGTGTGTGTGTGTGTGTGTGTGTCAAACTTGCAACAAACACATCAATAAAACACTAAACCAATAAACAAAATGAACAAACCTCCAGTTTGGTTGAAGCGTTGCTTTAAAATTTCAATGTCGGCTTTGAAGACCTGCTGGTTACCCTGACCTATCTGAGTCTGTCTCTCCCAGTATTGTTGATCTGTGATCTTCTCCATCCAGTCCTGTTTGGGTTCTGTCTTCATGGTGTTACTGTCATAATGAAACATCTGAACTTCATCAACCAAACCGACAGTAACAAACTCTGGGAAGTTTGGGATTTGTGAAGACGCAGTGTAGAAATACTTCAGGGAGTGGGTCACTGAAAAAAAAAGATTCAGAATTTAAAATTACAACTAAATAAATAACTGAAGTTTTTTTTCACACAAATAAAATAAATGATGCTAAAAAAAAAGAATTTGCTTGACTTGAAATAACTACAAAAAAATCATTAATTAAAAATGCTTCAGTAGGGTTTTTAATCGTTCTGATGATTTTAAAATAAAGTTTGGAACAAAACACTACAGGAATCAGATTTTTATAACATATATTTTTTTAACTACAGGCTGATCTCAAATCACGTTTCTCGACAAACTACAGTCTGTATTTTTACCTTTTGTGTTTTTTAATGTCAGCTATCTGTCAGTCAGGTCAAACACCACTTTAGTTTAAAGATAATTCATTCCTGCTCTGACTGTTATTTAATTCTTTTACTGTTTGTTGTTGAATCACTGGGATCAGAAGATGCAGTTTCATTTTAGCAGGAAAATTCAACAAACTTCTTATTTGTTTTTATGCTGAACTTTGCTGCATAATTAAAAATATATTATTATTTTTCAGATATATGTTAAAGATGATAAAAAAACTTAGATTAAATATATGTGTGAAACAGCAAAACATGAAGAACAAGATCCACCCTAATAATAATCATTTAAAATGTAATAAGTTCTTTCACTCGAAATAATTACGAAAACTCGTTAATAAACTGGAATTACTGAACCAATAATGATGGTAAAAACTCTGTTAATAAATAAAAATGTTTTCTTTTTCTGTTGCCATCCACAGATAATTTACTGATACTGAGCTAAAATTTGGTGTGGTAGTAACTGAGCCTCATCTCCAACACAGAGTCTAAGCTCTAACTGATCAGTGACAATGCACAGATCTTAATGAAAGTCTCAATAAATAATCATTGGAGGACCAAGTTATGGTTATAAAGACAAAACCATCTGTTTCCACAAACCAAGAGCAGACCTCTCCTCCTCCCTGACAGACTCAGTGGATTCTAAGAGTTAAAGGTTTAAAAACAGATGTTACTGATCAGTCAGAGCTTAGACTGTTTGTTGGAGAGGAGGCTCAGCTACTACCACTCCAACATTTAGCTCAATATCAGTAAAACTGACTGAGTCATGGACATGTTTGTCTGCGGCAGAAACAGAGAGAGGGAAGGTTTCTGACGCTGTATTTATGACTCTATGACTGCAGGAGGCGCTCAGGTTACACCAACAGACTTCTGGCTTCACCTCAAAGTCTCTGAATAAATACAGTATCTGGAATTAACACGATTCAAAAGTCATTTTTATTATGAAAGCGTCTCATAAACAATCCTCCCATAATACTGAGTAAGAGCTGGAGAGGGAGAAACACAGACGAGCTTTCAGGAAATGTTTCTCCGCTCCACTAATATTTAAACTCAGGAGCCTCGACTGTAAATAAAAACAAACAATAAAATGTGAATTTACCAGCTGCAGCGCTGTGGATCCCCAACAGAAGGACAAAGATGAAGGTTTTCATTGTTTCTGTCGAAACTTGAATCCTGACAGCAGCTCAGTGTTTGTCTCCTGTTAAAAATGAGTTTTCTATTTCCGGTGTCTCTGGTGAAGAGGGACAGAATGACGTCAGAATCAGTCTGAGCCAATAAGAAAAGACTCTGAGCCTGAACGTCACTTAAATCCAGGTTAAATTCATCCTCTGAGGTTATGAATGAAAGTGAAACTTATTTGATGATCATCCTGGACTCTTAGAGACAACCTTTTGTTTTGGTTTTCATATTAGTTTGAATTTATGCAGTTTGATATTGTTAAAACATTTATTATTACTGAAAGTCAACCACACCTTACACTGTAGGCTGATTTAGGTAATAATAACAGTTTATTGGAGTTATGATGAAGCTGATTTTGACACAAATCCTGATCTAATTCTCTATAAAAATCTAATTTTCTGTGTCCTCTGTCCTCACTCCAACTACCTCCATGTCCTCTCTAACCACATCCATATATGTCCTCTTTGTCTGTAACATCCTTCTGTCCCTCCTCTGCACATGTCCAAACCGTCTCTAACTTTATCTCTCAGTCCTTCAACCTGTGCTGGACCTCTGATGACCTCATTCCTACTCCTGTCCATCCTTGTCCCTCCCAAGGAGAACCTCAACATCTTCAGCTCTGACACTTCCTGTTCTGTCTCCTGTCTTTTTGTCTCCAAACCAAACAACATGGATGCTCTCACCACTGTCTGTAAACCTTTCCTTTGACCTTTGCTGCCACCCTTTTGTCACAAATGACTCCTAAAACTTTTCTCCATCCACTCCATCCTGCCTGGACTCTCTTCTTCACCTCTTTACCTCACTCCCTGTTTTCCTGGACAGTTGAAGTCCTGCACCTTTGTGACCTCTGACCTTGTAGCCTCTCTGTTCCACCTGTTAGATCACTTTTTTATTTTTTAATTTGTCTGTTTGTTGAGCACAGGAGGGAGGAAAAATTAAGACATCTAAAGACAAATATGACCTTGCACATTATTACTTATTTTAAAGAATCAATAACTCCTGAACTATTTTGTATTTTATCCTTTTTTGTTTGTAAACAAACCAGCAGGAGACAACATAACTATCAGTTTCCTTCTGTTAGGTAACCAAAGCTGAGCTGATCTGAAGTTTAAATAAAATATTCATGTCTTTAGTCAATAAAAGCAACGTTTTGCCACCTAAGGTAAGAATGTCAGCTGGTACAAGAAGACAACAAGTGCAGCAGTTGACCCGTCTTAAATCTTTGCTGCATGAACACGTTGAACTTTCTGCAGCATCGCTCCAAAACCACCGTGCCCCACATGAAATTTGCTCTGTGCTTTAAAAGGAAGGCATCTATGGAAACAACAAGAAAGGAAATGGAATAAAATTAAAATTTCAAACAATTTTGCCTCGTTATCAAGTTAAAATACTGTTAGAGAATAGGTGTGTTTATAAAAAAAAAAAACACTTTATATTGGTTATCTTTGTCACTAAGGTAGAAGTTTAATATAAGTCAGGCAGACAGAAGCTAAATGCAAAGATGTCAGTTCCAAAACTAAAAGTATTTGATTTGGTCTGAAATGATCTCAGTCTGATGATCTCTGCTGTTTTGTTCCTGTTAGCCTTGCTCTCCTCCCATTTTAGGGCTTTGAACTGGCTCGCATAAACACACACTTCCCCAGTTTTATCTTCACTCCACTGGCTGTCCATTTTAGGATCCATTTTAAAAATTCTTTTATTTGCTTTTAAATCTTTGAATGGCCTGCCCCTACCCTGCCTTTCTGAACTGCTGCATCCCTACAAATCCACCTGCTCTCAGATCAGCTGACCAGCAGCTCATGAGGTTCCAGATTTGGGCTGAAGCTGAAGATCTGAAGCTAAAGGTCTGAAGCTGAGGGTCTGAAACTGAGGGTCTGAAACTGAAGATCTGAAGCTAAGGGTCTGAAGCTGAGGGTCTGAAGCTGAGGGTTTGAAAATGAGGGTTTGAAACTGAGGGTTTGAAGCTGAGGGTCTGAAGCTGAGGGTCTGAAACTGAAGATCTGAAGCTAAGGGTCTGAAACTGAAGATCTGAAGCTGAGGGTCTGAAGCTGAGGGTCTGAAGCTGAGGGTCTGAAGCTGGGGGTCTGAAGCTGAGGGTCTGAA